>NW_020328117.1:17500-100245 GCF_001858045.2 Oreochromis niloticus | reverse complement strand
CTCTGGCTGGAATCCGTGGATACGCAGTGTTACAGGTAAGACCATTTAAACGACAGCATTTATAGAATGACTATTAAAAGTCAGCGAGTGTCAATAATGTTAATGTGCTTATGTTAGTAATACAGCGAGTGCTAATATAACAGCTTTAAGATGCATTTGTAGATATTATTACGTGTTTTACCGTCTTTATGGTGCTAGCTTAAAGTTACGGTGTAAACGTTAGCTTATATTGTAGTAAAGCTGTTACTGTTTAAACGATGTTGGCACAGAAATATTAGCTTCTGTCATGACTGATGAAGTTACTAGTTAATAAAGTTTCCAGTAAAGGGATTAATCGCAGCCACAGATTGACAGTAAATATGCCGATTAGCTTCAATGCATCTGTTATAAATGTGCAAGTTTCAGTGCTTCGTTTAAACTGTATGATACTTATACTGACCCAGGGTCAGTGTGAAATACAATCCTAGCTGTGTGAACAAAGCCTGGCTCCTTTAATCCTGCAGGACAAACCTCAGGATGCAGGTTATTATGACTCTTTCCTGCTGGCACACCTGTCACACCTGAGAGTCAGCTAGAAACTTACAGTGACGTGGACATCATGCAAAGACTGCCAGACTCTGTAATACTGTAAATGATCAGTGACTCAGGTTAACACTAAACTTTAAACAGTCCCTCTGTGTCTCTGTGTGTGCTGAACATCTGGAATCAGATTGAGTCAGGCTGCATCAGCTGAATCTGTTATTTGTAAATATCAATTTTTTATTCAGGTGTGGGGATAATATGTAAGACTGCAGTGAAGCGATGTACCAGATGAATCCCTGGCCAAAGGTATCGTACTTAAATCAGACTACTGATCCAGCCACATCAGCCTTTTGTGAGCTCTGTTTAAAGTAGACTAAAAATGAATTCCAGGTTCCTGAGAGGTGGACAGAGAGCACAGAAACACATGTTCATACATACAGCTGCAGCAAGCTTACATTAATTTTAAATAGATTTGTTACTCTGATGTCTGTCTCTCTGTTAGTCCTCTGACAGACTGGTACCTGTCCAGGTGTGCTCTACCTGTGACTACTGGGACAGGCTCTAGCTCCTGAAATAGAAATTTTCTATTATTCTCATTTAAAGTATTTAAGTGCTTATGCATATGCTTAGTTGTGACACTGTTATAGACTGTTCAGTGAAAGTTTCTAAAACTAGATGAACTTACTTCAGCATCAGCAGTTTGAGAAAACAACTCCCTTTACAGGTGCTGATGAGGCCAAGGGCACAAAGCAGCTTAACCATTGATCCGTTAGGTTTCATAGCGAGACGTGTGAAGTGTGGTAGGATCAGTTTGTAACTTCCTCCCTCTTCCTTGGATTGCATAAAGGAGTGGAGCACCACTTCTGTGGCAGAGCTGACATGACTGTGAACTTAGATGTTTGATGTGTGTTGGCTCTCCTGCGCGCAGTAATAAATAGCTTGATCACAGCTCTTTCTGTGTTGCAGACTTTATTTACAAACTTCCACGATACCCCCACCCTCCCACTGTGAACATGAATTGAATATTCAGAAGACATTTGTTTAAATACGTCTAGAAATCTGAGCTGTTGGTGTGGTAATAATATTAGAGCTGGCAATCTTTCTTACTGAATCTCTACTGTGAGTCATGTTACCTGAGATTAATTCTATGTTTACCTGACAGCCTGGACAAATGTGCTGTGTGAAGAATGTAAATCAAATCAGATCTTAACTGCTTACATTTAAGGAGCCTGGTCATATTTAATTATAATATGAACCAAAGATTTTCTGATTGCTGATTCTAAGAGTCTTTGTGGAAATCCTGTTTGGCTTTTTGTCATTTTAATTCTCTTTTCTGTTTTCCAGAACAGTTCGCCACAGTCGCTGTCCACATGGGTCAGTGGGACCAAGCAGCACTCTGCTAATGTGTGGACTCTGACCAGCAACATCCAGCAAGACCCAGGCAGCGTTTTCTATCTCCCAGCTGGAGTTTTGTTTGTGACGGGAGAGTCAGATTTTTGTTGAAGCTGGAGGAACAGCCTCACACTTGCAGAGGTAAGTCAGTTTGCAGAGATCCCTCCCACCCTGGCTTTTATGTGCAGATTTCATATCTGAAACAGTAATATTTCAGTGACTGCTGCTTATACCACAGGTTAATACACGCTACTGATCCCTGATGGGAGAATCATCACCTCTGCCAACAAAGAAGCCTGGTGGATGTTTGTTTGCAGTCTGATGATGGGACATCATGCTCTGCATCTTCAAAGTTTGTCTCTTGATTATTATTCATACACAGTAATGTGAAGTATGCTCATATCTAGTATAACTGGACCAACCTGGTGCTCTTCATTTATGGAGGCTGTTGAGTCTGAATGTTGGATGTTGTGTATCTCGTGTTCTCTGGGCTTTGTTGTCCTCAGTCTTTTTGCAGGATCAGAAAACAAAACCAGGAGGCCTGTAAATGTTTCTTCTCCATTGGATGATGATAAGACTGTGACATGGGATGCCACCTTTAGTCTTGTGATGAAGCAAAGCTCAGGAAGAAGTGTGATTAAATGGTACCACATGTGTGCTGCTGAGAAGGATGTACAGGGGCACCTGCAGCCAAATCCAAGCCGCCTCAGGTTAGTTGTAGTTGCAGAATGCCATAGGACTGAGACAGCTGAGGCATCAAATGTTTGATTAAAGCGATGAAAAGAGAAGTTTCTTCCCTGTAATTATCACTTTTTAAAATCTGTAGCAACTTCAGGTCTGTCAGCGTGCTGAGGTCACAGAAACAAGAAAAGCAGCTTGACTTCAGAGTGTTGTTTACAGTTTTCTGTCATCATGATCTCCGTGAAGTTTATCACTATTAGGCAAGCAGTAAGTCCACAGTACTGTAATGATGATTCTGACTTTGGTCACGGTTGCATAATATTTTAATATCCATCCATCCATCCATTCGCTTCCACTTATCCTTTTCAGGGTCGCGGGGGGCGCTGGAGCCTATCCCAGCTGTCATAGGGCGAGAGGCGGGTACACCCTGGACAGGTCGCCAGTCTGTCGCAGGGCCAACACACAGAGACAGACAACCATTCACACTCACATTCACTCGCACATTCACACCTAGTGACAATTTGGATTATCCAATTAACCTATCCCCACAAGCTGCATGTCTTTGGACAGTGGGAGGAAGCCGGAGTACCCGGAGGGAACCCACGCAAACACGGGGAGAACATGCAAACTCCACACAGAAAGACCCCGGCCTGATGGTGGAATTGAACTCAGGACCTTCTTGCTGTGCGGCAACAGTGCTAACCACCGTGCCACCGTGCTGCCAATATTTTAATAATATCAATTATTTTTGTAATTCATATTTTTTATGTTAATCAAAAATTTACTTTGTGAAATTTGTATTTGAGAATGAAGAATGTGACAATATATTTTTGTTCAATATTTAATTTCTTTCGGTTGCAATTGTTAAATGAAAGAAAAAGAAAAATATATTCTAATTTAGCAAACTAATTTATCAAATATATATATTACTTTTAATACATTAATTTGACACCTGTATTGAAAATACCATATTGTATTCATACAGAATCAGTTTGGTATCATTGTTTGTCTGATTGCTGAGACTAAGAGCTACTTTGATCTGTGTAGATCTAAAGTATCCAAAGTTGAGCTCTAATGTTTCTTCACCCTTGTGTGTGTGATATGTGATTTCCTACATGCTGGCAGAGCAGAGCGGCAGTTTGTGCTCACAGATGGTGACGGTGTGGAGAGACGGTGGTGTTTCCTCAGAAGAACTAGCAGAGTCACAAAGGGCACGAGTCCATCTCACCACCTTGACTTGCTGACTGATGCTCGTCTGCACTGCACAGAGGAAATCAACTGACCGAGGTTTGTCCAGTGACGTGTTATGAAATGTATATTTGTTTTATGCTTACAGATTTGTTTTTCTTGACAGAGGCTCTGCAGAGGTTAGACAAAGCAGAGAAATATGTGCTTTACATTTTACTGTGATTTACTGGGATATTGTAGCCTGATGTTTAGCAGGAATGGAGAAATGGAATCAAAGGGAGATGTTTTTGATGTTTTGTAATGTGAGTAAATCTTCAATATTATTTATTTGCTTGGTTATTTTAGGAGTGTTTCTGGGTGAGGGAGAGAGGAGTCATCATCCAGGTAAAGTGACGTGGATCAGTGGACACACTTGTCTCCACTTTAAAGGAGACGATCCGAGTCATCCCTAAATGTTAGTGCTTTCAAATACACAAACATTTTTAAAGGACAAAAACGAACATCCAACTTTGACTGTAAAACAATTAAATCTTTGCATGTGTGTTTTCAAACTCTCAGATGGGCAGGATATCAGTCTTGGACTGTCTGACCTGCAGGAGCAGCACTGAATGATCACCACACATGATCAGTTTTGCTTTGGTAAGTAGAGTTACCTAACTACAGTAACTCTAAACACATGCCATCCATTTCTAACGGCCTGGTTACTTCCTGTCAGTTATTTTTAGAAACCATGTGGTCACCTGACCTAACACTGTTTCTTCTTCTTCCCCTTAATGCTGAAGTGTCAAATGTCAACCAGCTGGAGAGGAAACTACACCAGTGTACTGGGATGTTTCACCAACACGTGCCAGACGCTATTCCTTCATGGTGACATCACCAGAGACAGCCCCGCCCACCTCAGGACCTCGCCATTGATCATGATGGTTATAATGATGACAGCGAGCGGAACTAAGACTGTAAAAATCCATGACCAGAATGTTTAGATGCTTTCTAATTATTCATGAATACTGAGAGCCTCTTTCTGTGTTTTGTCTGGTTTGGGTTGTTGTTTTTTTACCTCATTTGTTACTAACAAAGTTCACCAAACTCACACAGTTTACATTCTGTATGTTTCCATCTTTACCAGCCACACTCTTAACTGCAATTAAGCAAATAATCCTCGGAAATCGTCGTTTTTCTCTTTTGTAATTTTGTAATTCAGTGAATATACTGCGCTGCTTCCTTTTATTGCGTCACACATTGCTTTAAGTTTTTCAGTGTTCAGTTATTTTTTTACTGCTGTTTGAATTCTCTGTATGTTTGACCCTGTAGACTGTTTGATGGACTGCTTGTCTTCCTGTTTGTAACCGCTGCCTGTTTTTGACTAAAGATTTGGATTTCTGACTTTAACACAGCCTCTGCGTGTCCTCCCTTTGTGTCCTCTTCCTCTGTGAATGTGTTGCATGTGTCACAGATTCATTTTATTAACAGCTTTCCCACAGTGAATTGCATCAGCATTCATTCACAGCACATTTCAGAAGGATTCAGATCAATACAGTGATCTTATAGTCAGAATTATCCTGACAGACTGCCACTGTAAATTATCTTTCATCAGGTCAATTTTAAAGTTCAGTATTTCAAAGCAGGCGTTATGAAGAATCATACTGGCATTAGGACTGTAACAATATGTACTTACAAAGTCAAAGTTTTTTAATTATGCTAGAATATTGGAAGACAATCAACTTTTAGTGTTTTCTGCATATTAATTATACTGAAATAGAGACGGTGACCATAACTGTACAGAAGCACTAAACAACTGACAATCTAACAAACATTATTGGCCTGAGCCGTCATGCACAGTGAGTCTGATCCTGTGCTGTGAGAGTCTGACAAGCATGTTTCTGGTCAGTTTGGAAGAAATATCACAATGTTGATCTTTTTTTTTAATATTCCTTCTCTTTTACAACATAAACTGTGATCAAAGCTACTTATGTTCACAGCATGTAATAATAGTGACAGTCCAGGGCATTGTGGTCTGTTGAGCTAGGGTTAGGGTTAGCAATTCAGACATATGTCTGACATATTACTCTTGCTGGATATAACAAACACCTAGGAATTCATATTATAATTTGATTTTCATGAAATATTCATATTCAGTATCAGTCATTTTATATTATAACCACGTATCCACCCAGGCTCATGGTGGGCAGGGCTCTGTCCTGGGATGCTTGAGTGAAAGGTAATGTACACCCTGACCAGGTATCCAGTCTGTCACAGTTGTTTTCAATATTTGGTTCAAAAATATGAGTGAAAACAAAAATCCAACTAGGATTCTTGCATATGATGGATGAAGTCTGTCTTTGACTGTATTGTCCAGCTGATCCATCAAACCCCTGGCAGGTGAACCTTATTCATGACATAACACAGTAACAATGTAAAAAATTAAACAGCAACAGTCTAAATGTAAAGTGCATTCTAAACTCCTCTTCAATAAATTATATGGATGTGCAGAGAGTCATTCAGGACTGTAAAACGTGAACTACAGAACCCAGAGTCTTCATCATTAAATCTCTGGTTGCTTAATTTTTCTATCCTATCTCAGATACTTTAAAGGTTTTAGTAAAGTTGCATTCTCATGGTGAGGCAAAGTGCTTTATGTGTGTGTGCGTGTGTATCATGAACGGCTGTAAAAGCCCTTTAATTACAGAACAAAGCGGGGTTTGAGTTCGAGTTACGGCAGACTGGCTCTACTTCTAAATGGAACGCAGCCTTCCTACGGCAGACAGCTAACAACAGGAATCGACGCGCGGTCCACCCTAGTCCACAGCAACCACCATAGCAACCGCCTAGCATGACCTTAAAAACATATTCTGTCTTCATAACTATCAAAAACGTGAAATGATTTGCAAAGCATGAAAGTGTCACAGCTGCAGAGAGCTATAGCGGTATCTTTGGAAGCTGTTTACATAGCTAATAATATACGATGTAACCATGGAGACAGTCAGTCATGTGAGCTAGCGGTGCACGTTTACTACAGTGAATAAGGTGATTGCGTGCACAGCGTCCACACGCTGCAGAGGGTAAAGACATTACTTTAGTATTGTTTTATATTTATATATTGTGGCGAGCTCAGGAAAGGAGGAGACAGAGGTTTCGGTTGGTCTTGCTTCCGCCAGCTAGCCGGGAGCAGAGCCGTTTATTTAGCCTTTTAGAGGAACACTGGCGCGAGCCCACCGCTCCGCGCGGCAACAACACAACAACAACAAAAAGGCGCTCTCTCACCGGAAACACACCGTCGCAGAGAGAGCGTCACCTGTAACCATGGCAACATAACAAACTTAACTGTAAACAGAACATAAATGTCCATAACAGAACCCGAACACAGCCCTGACCCGCTACATAGCCCCCACCTAAGGGGTCAGTCGTCCCGACAGCCCCATTACCCCACACAAAGTCCTGTAAGTGTCCGGATGCCTTCTTCTGGTGCACCGGCCGGTCTCGACCGGCGGGGGAAAAGTCACTCGGGTCAGAACATGGGGCGCTGCCAGCATCCCTGCCTCGACATCTGCCGGAGCGAGCGGTCGATACGGCGAGAGTCCGGAGCTCCCGTCCAAACATCAAAGCGGCAGGTGTGCACTGGCTGGACTCCTGAACCGCAGTCCGATACGACCAAAGGACCAGGGGCAGATGTCGGTCCCAATCCCGCTGGTGGCGGCTGGTGAGAATGGCGAGCTGGGTGGCCAGCGTGCGGTTAAAGTGCTCGACCAAGCCGTCGCTTTGCGGGTGAAGCGGTGTGGTTCTCGTCTTCTCCACCCCCAGCCGCCAACAGATCTCTCCGAAGACCTTCGATTCGAAGTTACGCCCCTGGTCACTGTGGAGCTCAGCCGGGACCCAAAACGGGTGAACATCTCCTCCACCAGCTTCTCCGCTGTCGTCGATGCACTCTGGTCCGGCACAGCGTAGGCCTCCGGCCACTTTGTGAAATAATCCATGGCCACAAACACGTACCGGTTCCCTGACTCCGTAACAGGGAAAGGCCCTAGGACGTCCACTCCCACTCGCTCCATCGGGGCCCCACCAGATACTGTTGAAGGGTGGCAGTGGAGCGTTGAGTTGGGCCCTTCTGCGCCATGCAGGTGTCACATCCCGTTGACAGCCAGGCCAGTAGAACCGTCCTCTGAGACGGCGGAGAGTTTTGGCATTCCCATAGTGGCCGGCCCCCACCGAGCCGTGGACAAGCTCGAGCACCTGCGCAGCGACCGAGGCACCAACAACTGCAGGAGATCTCTGCCCTGCCCGGGGCCCGCCATCTCCGGTACAGGAGGCCGTCGTGGGTCTCCAGGTTATTGTACTGGGAGTAGTAGGCCTTCACTTCGGGCTCCTGTCCCGACACCCCGTCCAGTCGGGACGTTGCGCCGCCTCCAGCCAGGCCCCTACCTGAACCAACGTCGCATCGGCCTCCTGCTCCCGCTTCAGCTGCTGCGGGTCAATGGGAGCCATCCCCCTCCGCTGGCCGTGGCCTGGGCAGCAGCCACCCCCAGCACCCCCTGGGCCCGCTCCTCCTGTCGCAGACAGTAGCGGCACTCAACGGCCATGCAGGGCCTTCTGGAGAGGGCATCAGCGTTGCCATGCTGTCGACCTGCCCGATGCTGGATCTCAAAGTCGTAACCCTGAAGGACCTCCAGCCAGCGGGCCACCTGACCCTCCGGGTGTTTGAAGTTCAGGAGCCAAGTCAGAGATGCATGGTCGGTGCGCAGGAGGAACCGGCAGCCGTGCAGATATGACCAGCTCGGCCCTTTCAGCCTGAAGGAGCGCCTCACTGAGAGTCTGAGGCATGGCCAGGCGGACGTGTTGGCGCAGTCGCTCTGGAAAAAGTCCACGCAGGAAAGCATGCAGGCTAAGCTCCTCACGGGCTGCTGCGGGGAACTCTGGGTAGCCACGACGAGCATACAGCAATACATCCGCTGCAAAGGTGCCCAGGCTCTCCCCCGGCCTACGGCTCTGGTTGGTCAGCTGCTCCCTGCTCTGATCAGTGGAGTGCCGCTGCCCAAATCGCCTCTCGAGTGCTATGGTGAGGGCCTGGAGCTCATGCTGTTCTGACGCGGCTAGGTCAAGGAGTACCTGCAATGCATCTCCTTCCAATGCTAGCGCTAAGTGTGTAGCAGCCTCGCCGTCACTCCAGCCATTATGTCTCGCGGCTAGCCGTACTTGTGAGAGGTAGGGCTCTAGCGGGGTTAGCCCGTTATATTTCGGTACCTTAGCTGGCGTTGCAGGCGTCACTGCTCGCTGTCGGGGGCCTGGTGTGTCGGCCGACGGAGGCAGCCCATCAAGCATTGCCCTAGCATCGGTCGCGGCGGGCCGCCGTCGCGGTGCACTCGCGCCATCGGGACCCGTCGGGGGACTTACATGGCCGCTAGCTTCCTCTCTCCTCAATCGCCAGCTTCCCAGGCGAGCAATGTTCTCCTCGATAGCTTGCTCTAGCCTCCGAATGTCTCCCTCCATTCCGGCGAGGGTGAGCGATCCCACTTCTGACACCAATGTGGCGAGCTCAGGAAAGGAGGAGACAGAGGTTTCGGTTGGTCTTGCTTCCGCCAGCTAGCCGGGAGCACAGCCGTTTATTTAGCCTTTTAGAGGAACACTGGCGCGAGCCCACCGCTCCGCGCGGCAACAACACAACAACAACTAGAAAGCGAAAATTTCAGAAGAAATTTTAAGTGTGCCTATGCCGCTGCTAATCAGTGTAGTTTGCCATTCATACGGCTACAGACAGCAAAACTCAGAAGAGCAGCCATTCTCCACCATGAATTATGGTAAAAAAAACACCGCTCGCGCCTCACAGATGACAGCTTACAGTTTTGGGTAAAGATGAGGTCACTTTGTACAGCCCCGATTTGCAGACGCTGTGCACACAGGTTCATAAGCAGAAGTCCCTCTGTACCACGGCAGACCCCGACAATGTTTGCACGAACACACTTTGAACCAGTACGTTATGGACCACTTTTCACACATGGTTGGTGTACCCTCTGTTAAGGTTCAAAGTTGGAGAAAAGGAGTACGGAGGGCTCACCAGCAAATAACAACTCTGGTCCAGAAGATGTGATCAAAGCAAAGATTTATTGATAACACGCGTGGAGTCCGAAGCTGGGCAAAGTCAGCAATCGAACTGAACTTACAACAATTAGACAAAGGTTTTATATGAGTACAATAACAAAGCCCCCCCTCTTTTGCAAAAATAGACAAAGTACAGCTTACGTCACTTAAACCACAAAATGTTCCGTGAACTTTAACATAGTTTAAAGAACATTACGTCTCATCTCCATCCCGGTGTCGCCCCACGTACGGCTTCTTGTCTCAACCTCAGTTGCACTTCCTCTAAGTAGCTCGGCACAATTCTGCATTTGCAGCAAAAACACATCTTCACTTCTTGCTTACCAAAATAGATCTATTATGGTGTGTATGTGTCATGACCTCTCCTGCACTCCGGCTCACCTCACAACCCTCTCGTCTTAGCCAGACATAAGGCCTGTGCTCATACACAGCTGAACTCTGTGTGATTTCTAGGCTAAATGTCACACTCAAACCATGAAGGAAACTCACTCAAACTGAACATAACTGAAACTTTAAGACTTACTCAAAAAGATATAAGGTGTAAATGATAAAAACTTAAATCTAACTCTAAAGAATATAAGTGATAAAAGATAAAAATCACTCCAGGCGTATGTCATGTAAGCAGGTGTGTTGCCATTCCTTCAGAGCTCCTGTCCTCCTCACCGTGTATTGGCTGATCCTTAACGCCTGCCAGAGTTTCTGACCTTCACTTGACCAGGAGCCCAGCTCTTTAATAAGCCAAATGCAATCATGTGTAAAAGATTAAAATCATTTTCATATCAAAAGTTCTCTCTTCTCAGATCCACCAATATGTTGCTCGTCTCTACTACAGTTTAATCATTGAAAATTACACTGATCAACATACTTTGTGGAAATCACAGATTACATCATGGCAAAAGCATTTTTCAGACCCCTCACCTCCAGCCAGCTGTAGCTTTTCAACTCACAGCCCGACACACACCCAAAAAACAGCGAGAGAGCACAGACTACGCCGAGAGGCGTGATTGTAGATGCCCTCAGTGGGTCCACCTCCCGCAGCGGCACTGCAGACCACGCCCCGCCACACATATCAAACACGTAAAATAAATATTTATGCACTTTTGCATTCACTTTTTGTTTTTTGTTATTTTTACACAGTGTTCTGAATGATGAACAATGGTCTACAGCCAATCTTGTGTATTATTATACAAACTTTGGTTGTAAGATTCAGATAACTATTTAATAAAAGCTAAATATTTTATATGAGAGTAAGAAGAAAAGTATATCTTTGTGTCCACTTTCTCTGTTAACGCCCTACCTGGCCCCCTGGCAAAAGCTTTGCTAGATCCGCCCCTGCACAGTTACCAGCTGTCAGCTAAATAAAAAAAGGAGCTTGGTGTTTATTTCTCTCAGAAACAGTTCATAACTTCCCTTCAACTCATTCATGTCACCTAAAAAAAGGTAAACCTGTTCTCCATCACCAGTTCAGCTCTGATGATTCAGTAAGGTCATCTCCTGGTTTCGACCAGCCGCTTCTACAGCTGTGGCTCCAGCAAACATCAGCTGATACTAGAAATTAAAAGCAAATGAATTCTAACAACAGCTGATCAAGCTTAAACGTGCTGCTGTGTTTAGTGCGATAAACAAGAGCGAAAAGCCGGTCGTTGATCAGTTTCATGATTGAAGTTGCAACAGGCCGAGAATGACAGGGGAGGCTTCGTAACGACAGAATAAATCGTAATATTTTCTCTGAATGTGGCACGATTCCGTTTGTACGGCAACTCTACGAACTAACCATTATGAATAAAATAAAGTCCAACGTCAGTAACTTAGCGCGCACACAGCTGTATATAAACTCCCGTCGTGCTAGCTAGCACGCAGTACGATTGTAAAAAGTCAGCACAACGAAAATAAACTACACCTAAACTCTGTTTATATCTGACCCAAATAGAGTGCAGGTCATAACTTCTTACCTGAAATTCAGTTCACCTCACGCTCCTGCCTTCGGTTTCCAGCATCATTGGCCCATATAAACGAAAAATAAGTCCAGCTAAACGCAGACCCTTGGCGAGCGATCGGGTGTTGACACGACTTTCTGCCGCTTCACTATAAGCCAAACCTGGGTGCTTTTTCACGAAGGGTCGCTAGCGGCGCTAGCTAGCTAGCTAGCCGGCTATCAACAACACGTAAGAGAATATGGGATGTCTGATAAAACGAGCAGATATTGAAATTTACACACCTACATTCTCGCCTGAAAATATCGTAAAAGTTTATTTTGTGACCTAGAAACACCAAAAAAGCATTATAGAATCCAAGTGGTGTCCGCCATTGTTTCACTGGCAGAGGCGTGCTATGAATTGTGGGATATGGAGTTTTCCGCCAAGAATAAAAGTTTTAGCCCGTACTACTCCCGTATACTACTGGAGAGAGCCAACACACCACAAATGAAGTCTGTTTCTATGGTGCCAAAAGCAGAATCTTTCTCAGGAGCCTAGAAATTGGCCTAAATTGCACTAAATCTAAATATTTCAAAAACTATAAAAGTTATAAACACCAAAAGTCATACCATACTAGCCCAGCTCCAGCCGCACAAAATGATGTAACATATGTACCCCTATTGTCAAAACTGTTTGGCAGAGGAGCGTGGGAAATTTCACTAAAATATTAATATTTAAAAAACTATAATAGTCATAAACACCAAAAGTCATAGCACACCATTCCAGATCCAGCCGCACAAAATGCGGTAACATATATGAAGCTTTCTCAAAACTGCGGGGCGAGTTACGTGCCGAAATTTAGGCGGAAGATGGAGAATAATAATAACTAGAAAAATTTGCATTTCTGCGAAAATGCAGTGTGGATGCTGTAAAGCTGAAGCTGTCTGCTGAAATAGTTGAAAATAGCTGAAGAAGCTGAAGAATTCAAAGTCAGTGTTTAAAAAGTTGTTGCAATTTAATAACTTTGCAGAACAACATTAAGTTAACAAAATATAATACTTAGCAGAAATGCAATAACTTAGAAGAAACATAACAATTCAGCAGAAATATTGTAGTTTACCAGAAGCCACAACTTAGCAGAAATGTAATAATTTAGAATAACATAACTTAACATAACATAACAAGCAAAAGTAGTGTAACCTAGCAGAAATAATATAATTTAGTAGAAAATTAAAACTTGGCAGAAATATTACAACTTATCAGAACTGCTATAATTTTGCAGAAATGTAACAATTAGGCAAAACTGTCAACAGATAACAGCTGAAAAGGCTGAAGTAACCTCAAAGTTACTTGTTTAACTGTGAAAAATTACCAGAAACATTGGAAAAGGAAGAAATCAGCCAGCAGATAAACTGATGTGGAACAAAACCGAGGTAAAATGCAGAGTTTACACAGCTGGTGAAATCTAAAAATGGCAAAAAACAAAACAAAAACAAAACCCACACAAACAACATTTAGGTAATAAATGCACAAGATGCTGCGGTCAGAGATAAAAACACCCAAAATAATGTTATTGAAATGCCAAAGAGTGGCAGAAAGTTTAGAAAGTAGAAAACCAGTAGTAGAAAAGTAGAATATTCAAATATTTTTAGAAACATATGATACAAAATATTTACTCAGTTGTTTCCAATGATTACAATAATGGCAAACAGAAATAAAAATCCATTTGGGACAAACAGAAAATATTAATAGAAAATGCAAATCAAATGAATCTAACATCTATACAACAATTGAAGCATCTGTTGGAATTGTGAACATATCCTTGTTTGCCATGTTATGTTTATGGCCCTAAGATGCGCAGACACATGATAGGCTATTGACTGCAAAAATATACACATATATAAACAGCAAGTGAGGGACAAAAAACATCCTCTGATTTGCTGGAGTTTTGTGTAAATACCATTTGGCAAGGATAAACAACATGTTCCAATGCCACATTAAAATTTTCATAAGCTTCATTTTTCAATTAGTTTACAGTTTCCTGATTTGATGATAAATATGGTACCAATCTACAAAATACTGTCAAAATGAAGTCCACATTGTGATATATTTGAGGTGTAGAGAGTCACACAGCTGAACAATCGATGTGCATATTTAAAGAAACAGGGATCAAATAAAGAACATTGTTGTGGAATAAATTACAGTGAAAATAATCACTGCTTTGCGTTAGAGAGTGACTTATGATGAGGTATTAATTGGGTTAACTTTACCTCTAACAGCTTTTCACATAGTGCTGTGACCAGGATGAAATCCATCATAAAGTAACTGTAAACAGTAGAACCATTAGCATGAATGTTATGGTTCTACTCTGATCAAAACTCAAGTCAGCTGTGTGACCTGATATAAAATGATAAAAGGAACACATATAAATGGATGTGACCTTTATGAACTTTTCAAAATGACTTTATATGTCTGACCCATTATCTATATATATTAGAGCAGATGTGGAAACCACTGTTAGACCTACTCTATACTAATGTAGTTACTGACACCCCATACTAAGGCAGGATTCATACAAACACACATTATTTATTCTCTTAAACACTTTCTTTTTTCACATTTTGAGATTGTGTAATTTCTATAAAGAATAGGTGTAATGGTTCAATAGATATAGTTATTTAAATGTCCATAATAATCACATGATCATTTTTGTACATCCTACAATTCAAGATTTAGAGCTGTGTGTTTGTATGAATTCAGCTTGCTATACTTATAGACTTAGATATATTAATCCACTATTTAACCAAACAAATTACATTGTTTGGGTAAATAGATTCGGTTTGTCCTACAAATAATTATTCAACAATAAAAACAAAACAAAAAAACAATATATCTGCACATTAATCCAGAGTTCAGTTTCATATGTCTGATATTGTTTGTTAAATCTGGTGACACAAACACAGTCAAAAATTCATTGCTAGCGTGACATGTGGTCCTTTTGCCTTTGACCAATGATATGCTGGTTACTTGGACCAGTTTAGTATTTGCTATCACAGAGGAATGTTAACCATAAATCCAAAAGACAAAACTGAAAAAAATATGTTAATTGCAAACATGTTTTTGCTTAGTAAAAGGATTGAAATTACATGGAAACTGTCACCTTAAAGCCTCATTGTAAATATAATCACAAACAGATGTTTTCCACACAGTTAACAAAGCTCCACAACATCCGGTCACTGCATATAAATCTAAAAGAAAACAAAAAAAAACAACAAAAAAAAATTAACACAAGGGAAGACTTTGGTTTAATAACTAAGCTTAAAATAAGTGTTACCTTTGAATATTTGTGGGAAAAATCTGATGCTACCCCAAGAATACAAAGCCACACTGGAAACGATGACAGGTTTGCAGCCCTCTGTCTTCCTGGAGTGAGGTGCCTGATCAGTAGCAGTGAGTTGACAGAAGTCGGTGTCTGTAAGAGTGGCCAAACACTGATACTCTGTCCACTTGCGTAGAGTCTAAGAAGCTGGAATGCAGGCACACTGTACGAGCTTGTTCTAAAAAATACAGAAAAAGGAACATTTATTTGTGTTAAGGCCTAAAAACTAGAAATAAGTTATAAAATGACAATGCTGAAATACCTTATAGGTGCTGCAGGCCACATAACCAGAATCCAGAGCAATCTCACACTCACATGATGGTGAGGAAAGACATGAGCTCTGATATGAGGTTTGAATGTCTCAGTTGGGACACTGAAGAACTCAGAAGACAGCAATACCTGCACAGAGAGACAGAGTAGAAAAAGCATAGATTTGTAATCCACAATGTGTATTAAAACTCAAAAAGTGTCAACAAGTATAATCATTTGAGTATGAAATTATTTATGCAATGAACAGGATTTAAATTAATTAAGTGAATTAAAAGCACTGACATTTTTTATCAAAGATAAAGAATCATACCTCTCTCTGCTCTGAGGATCACTGAGCATCTCTGACAGGAAATACAGTTTCCTCAGTATGAGTCATCACTGATGGTTTCAAAGGTGTGTAGTGTGGCAGCATGATGATGGTCTCCAGATCAGGCAGGAGGTCAGGTGATGGGTGTGTCATCTTCTCCATTGAAGACACACTGGTATGGCAGTTCATAAATCAGCAGTCTCTGTGTAGCATGTAGTTATCTGTGCAGTCCAGTACTGATGGATCAGGTTTGGCTCAGCAGTTCATGAAGATGGTGTTAAGATGTTGTTTCAGCTGAGGATGGTGAAGTTCGAAGGTTTTCCCACAAAGGAAACAGAACTGTGTGTGCCCTGTCTGAAAAAATACATCTACAAAACATAAAGTGCTTTTAACACCACCCACCCTCCCCACCCACCCATCTCAGCCCCCAAGTGTCTATGTAATGCTGGTATGGGGTGTCAGTTGCTAATCTAATTAGTGCGTCAGAAAGCGGGGGCTACACCTAAAGCCCCCGCTTTCTGATGTCTTTGTTTATTAGCAGCTTTTTCCAGCTGCTCAGAGAATTCTGACTTGGCCTTTATCCACCCAAACCCAAACCCACCCGGATAAAGGCCAAGTCAGAAAATGGATGCAGAAACTTTCCATGTACTTCTAAATCAGTTTTTATACATATTCTGTAAGCTGTAAAAATGTTTTTCTCTACATAATGTATCATTATAGACATCTCTGGTAGCCTAAAGATAGTTTAAAGCTTTTAACATTTTTACCTGTAAAACATGATAAGCAAACCTCATTCATCCCAAAAACATTTGATTCTACAAAATTTACTATAATCAAGAAAATATAATTGTCTGCATTTATTCATGTGACCCATAATAAATACCTGCATTTATCTGGGATTTATTTATTTACTATTTCATATTTGAAAGCACTTTGAGGGGAAGCTCTCGTTTGTTGAGATACATACGTCAGAGTAAAACAAGTATCAAAAAGGAGATGACAATTAACATCCATGAAAAATGCATTAGTAGATTTAGTCATTTAAAGCATGAGAATAAAAAATAAATTATGTCCGTTTAATACTTTTTGCAGCATATTTCAGATCTGAGCTGCATGATAACAGAAAGCAGATCTCCCGGCTCTGCATGAAGTACAGCCATGATTTGGTGAAATGATTAATAACATTGCAATAAGAAAGGGTCTTCTTACAGACAGAGTAGGGAAGACACTTTTTTCAATGAAAAATCTTTTTCATGCTCTACAATCAGTAAACTCTGTGACAAACATGATCTGTAATTGTTTCAAAACTCACCACACGACTTCATGATTGGCTGGAGGACAGGACACAAAACACAGGGTTGTGGTAACTGTAATATGTCCTCAGGACACCTGAATAGAGACTTTGCTGTGGCTGAGAAATAAAAATGAGGTCAAGCAGGGTGTTTTTGTCTGTAGTGGCAGAAGTGATCAGCTGTGAATACCCTCTCGACTGAAACTGCTCCAGAATCTGTTTTCTTCCACTCTGCAACTGGTTCTCATTAAAATCTCCACACACAATTATTGGGTGACAGTCCATTATTTCAAGTGAATCTAAAAGACTTACCAGGTTTTGCATAAACGGTGTCAAACTGTAGTCAGGGGGTCTGTACACAACAGCAATGAGCGCAGGGAATGGAGCCTGAACCTTCAACACTAAAAACTCAAGATCAGTGACATTATGCAGATACTGTTTTACCTGAACCTGAAAATGATTCCTCAATACACAACAACTCCACCACCACTTCTGCTGGCCATGTGAGGAAAGTTTGTGTAGGACACATGTCTGTTGCGTTTGAACATTGTGTAGCCGTCCAAATGAAGACTGTCTGCAACAAAGGAGCCTTGGAGGTGAGACTCTGTGAGACACAAAACATCTGCTAAGCACATTTCATGATGACTCTTGATGTCACTGATGTGAGATGGCAAACCCTCCGTATTGTGATGGATCAGTGTAAGAGTGTCAGGTCTGCTGGCTGTTTCTCTGACCTGAAGAAGAGGCATCATTTCCTCAACGCTGGCTTGTCTCATGGTTTGGAGCGCTGCAGTTACCTCGGGATTGGCGTAAATCTTTTTCTCATCCAAGTCCTGTAAATAGAGTCCACTGAGAGACGTCACCCTGCTGAGAGCAACATAAGCCATACCTGGTTCAAAAATGTTCTTCATTGAAACTACAGCTGTCTGTGTTGTAAGACCCTGAGTTTTGTGAATTGTGCAGGCGAATGCTAGCTTTACAGGAAACTGTCTGCGTACTGCTCCTTTAAACTTCAGACTCTCCTCTGCTCTCTCAATATAAACCAGATCATCAGATGCTGCATTAGCACTGCGGTTGCTTCTTACAGACTGCCGGTTGTCCATTCTGAGCCCCAGTTTAATTATGTGTCCATCATTTTCAGATCTCACCACCTTTACCAGTATACCAAAAGCACCATTAACCAAACCGTTTAGTGTGTCCAAGTTTCTGGTCAGCATCACTCGGGCTCCTTCAGCGACGTTCAGGGTGTCGGGTAAATCATTTCGCCCACCTGTAAATGGTTTGTCTCTTTGTGCCATTCTGCCTGTACATTTATCCTTCTGGAAATCGTCTGCAGTGATGATTATGATGTTTGAATGAAGCTTCTTGAGCGTATCTGTGTTGTGGGATTCAACATTCTTGTTGGTGGCATAAATGTGTAAGACCTCGATTGGACATTCTTCTGGTGCAGTCACAGCCTGTGACAACAAATCTCTGTCGCACTGAGAAAGCTCATCTGTCTTTTCTTTGACTCTAATCCTGTTCAACATCTCTGCAAAGGCCACATCATCTTTTTGACGCATGATCTCGGTTAGAGTGATCATCTGAAAATGTTCCTGCCATAGGTCAATCTGTTCTGGATCGTAAACACAGAGAGGTTTAGACTGTCGCACTGGTGGCAGCTGGTAAAAATCTCCAACAGCTAAAACTGACATTCCACCAAAAGGTCTCTGAGTGCCTTTGATTTGTTTCAGTCTTGCATCCACATAAGCAAAAAGGGGTTTTGAAACCATTGAAATCTCATCAACAACAATAATTTCAGCATTTATAAGCTCACATCTGACTTCATCTAGTTGGTTACCAAGTCCTTGAATGGGTGGTTTCAGACTCCTGGGTAGTTTCAGTAGAGAATGTAACGTAGAGCCATTGATAGAAAAAGCTGCTGTCCCGGTAAATGACGTCAGTAAAACAGTTGGATTTGATATGTCAGCTTCTTCTGCATTAGCAGGCAGTCTGCTCAGGATCTTTGATGCTTCAGAGTGAATACATTTAATCAGATGTGACTTTCCAGTTCCTGCACCACCGTTGATATAGAAGAAAAATGGATCTGGGTTCAAACCACAAACTCGCTGAATACACCAGTCTCTTATAGCATAGAACACGCAGGCCTGCTTCTGGTTCAGATTCTGATACATTACACGTACCACAGCTGGATCGACTGCAGGTTGTTCTCTGACGGCTCTGATCTCTGTTACAGCATCAGACTGACGATTGTAGTCGGGAACATTCTCCTGTTCGTTCTCATCATCAGAATGTCTCTCAGGAAGATTCTCATCACATTGCAGCCTCACAACTTCAGATTCAGGAGCCAGATTACACCATTCATCAATAACAACATCCCTATTTTGTTCAAACTCTTCCAGTGCACTCTCAATATCCTCAGAGTTCTTCTCATACTTGTCTTTATTTCTCTTCACAACCCTTTTCACGGACTCACTGTGGTCTGAACATGGAAGTCGTACAAAACCTGAGTTGTAGAAGGACTGATAGGTTTGGAACCCTCGTGGTTTCAGTTCCTGCTCTGATCTGTGTGGAAGGTAAAGTCTCAACAGTCGTCCATAATATTGCTCAGGATCTTTTTCCTGTGAACAGTGGTAATACCTGATTATAGCTGGTTTATCATTCTTTCGCCTTTGTACAAATCCAAGCTGATTTAGAAGAGGAAGCACATCTTTTCCTTCATTTGGACCACTCACCAACCGGCACAAGGCAGCAAAATCAGCCAGTGACATTTCCTCATATTCTGGTGTCTCAGGTCTGCATTTGTATTTATCACTCAAACTTGTCATCCAAATATTACAACTGTCATGTGTTGTGGATTCCAGGTAGCTCATCGGGCGACTCATTTGTACTGGGTTATCATCTGTTGGTACAAATACAACACTGCGGGAACATTTTTTCATTTTTAGGCCACAGACTCGAGTCACACACTCCTGTGCACTGATTTCTCTCTTTTTTGAATAAGCCTGCATCACAGCTCTCATTTCATCACATTCATTGACCGTGTTCTTATCAGAGTTGTCAATAACTGTCTTTAGGTATTCAGAGAGGCCAGATTCTTTCTTCGTTATATATTTACAGAGGTATTCTATACATGAATAGGCATTCAATATTAACGAGACATCTAAATTAGAGTTCCAGGCTTCAAGCAGGTGTGGGTTGTAATTGTTGATCCAACAGTCCTTTGGGTCACGTTTCAGAATCAGCGCTGTTTTCTTGTTTATGTCTTGGAGGCATTGCTCATACTCATTCATTGTCAAGTTGCATTGTGACAGAATCTGCTCTATGGTGAGAGAAGCAGCTTCAGGTTCCTTCAGCAGGTTCAACAAAGGTCTGAGTTTGGCTTTTGCAGCTTCAGTGTCTGAATCCTCATCCTTTCTCACAATCATTGTTCTTGTGGATGGCAGTTTTGGAAACCCAAATCTACAACCAGAGTTCACACTCTTAAAGCATGTCTTTGTGTGGTTTTTGCTGTGCTTTTGTAGTTCAGCGACTTTTTTGTGCAGTTCAGGCTGTTTTTCTGGATCAGGGAGTTGAGCTGAGATGTATCTGTCCACAAAGTCACAGACAGTTTGGTCATCATCCACATCTACTTCTACCTTTTCTCTAATCCACAGCAACATGTGTATATGAGGACTACCTCTGTGCTGGAACTCAACTCTGTAAAAGTAATCAATGATTTCACCAAGGGGCTGTGCAGGAGAAAAAAGCAAATCTCTGAACAAAGCCTCAACACGTTTATCAAACATTCGCATGGTGGTTACTGGATTTGATCTTAGAATTTCACACTTTTCTGACCAGTCCAGGGCTTCAAAATCAACCTCTTCACCTTGCTGTCTCTTTATTGCTTGAATCACTTCAGGCCATCTCATCTCAGCAGCAGAGAAAGTGACAAAGAACTGAGGTGTTCCTATTTGACGGACCATACTGAATAAATCTCTGGTAGTTTTCTGCCAGTAAGCTGGAGTTCCTCTGAGTGGCTGCATAAATCTGATTGCATCTTTATTTCTTACCAGCTTCTCTACTTCTGTCTTACTTTGTAACATTCCTGATGTGATTTTGCGTCCATCTTTGGTCATAGTTTTACCTTTCCTTAGCTGTATTGTCATGCTGGAATTGGCCAAGTGTATTTCAGTGACAAACTGTGAGAAAAACAGGTAATTTGTATCTTTAGCAAATCTTGCATCAATGTTGAAAAGCCTTGACTTGAAGTAAGCACTCGGTGTGAGTTTAAGACGTCTCTTTTCATCCAGTGTATTCTGACCAGTAGGAAACTGCACAGGAAATGCCATGGCTTCCAAATGAGGAGTTCTGAAGAAGCTAACAGGATTGTTTCTTTCTGCAGGAGCCACACAATATGTGTTATCAGTGAAACAGAGAATCTCTTCTGAAATGTCAGCAGGCTGCAGACAACTTTCTAGAGCAAAACCTCCATTGTTCAAATCACTTTCTGGTTCCTCTGGATTGATTTCTTCTGGTTGTTCATCACAGGATTGCATATTAATATCTTGTTCACTTTCAGACTCACTTTCACTCAAAAGGGCATCTTTTTCATAGTTGTCAATTTCCATTAAATCTGCTTCATCATAATCATCACTTCCCATGCTGGCTTCATCACTGCTGTCATCATCAGGTAACGTGGGATCACAAAGCAATGCATCATCTCTGATAATAATATCTGTGTACTGTGGATGAATCTGTTTGAGTTTACGCAGGGCTTGGATCAGTTTAGACCAGGTGACAGTCTGGAACAGCCGATGGCCTTTGTAGCACAGTCGTCTTTTCAGCTTGATCCTCATTATCTGTGATTGGTTTCTGAGCCTCGGTAAACAGTCAACTGTTTGTTGGACTTCAGATGGTACACACACCACATTACCACGTATGAGTCTTTGTCTGCCCTTTGGAAGTGGAATAATCTTTGCAAATGGTATGCATTTGGCAATCAGATGTCTCTCCAGAATGTTGAGATCACACAGTTCAGCTGGAATATCCTGCAGTTCTAAACCATTGACAGCAGCAAGCCTTGGCATGCGTCCACTTTTGAGGGAACTGTGACACGTGTGACAGATATACTCTCTTTTTCTCTCAACAGGAAAGCTGCAGTGATCATTACATGCTTCATCACACACATGAACAAATTTACCAGTTAGACACTGCTGAGCTACAGTTTGGTGTTTTGAGTAATTGTTTCTTTTGCAGATTTTCACCTGATTAGGAAAAGAAGCTTTTAAACAAACAGTACAAACATAAGATGGTGCTGACTTAATGTTTGATCTGAAACGAGATATGGCCTCATTCATTAAAGAGTTATCTGGATGAGACTGTAAACTTTCAGCTGGTCGATGCATCTGACGATATTTTCTTTTTATGTTCATTGCACATCTGATATTATGCATCTGTCTAAAAGAAAAACCGTTCCAATATTTTGCTCTCATTCGTTCTCTCATATTGTCCTTGTGTTTCTGCTGAAATTGTCTCTCTTCTCCATAACGTTTAGTGACGTAAGATCGTTTTTTCTGTTTAAATTCTTCACTTTCTTTTTATAGATTATATACATATGACCTCATGTAAGCTTTATGTTTCTCTCTGAATCCAGCACAAGTTCTGTAATTTCTTCTTATACGTTCCTTCTGCTGTTCTTTGAACATAGGAGATTGTCTATAAGATTCTTTATATGTTTTTCTCATACGTTCCTTCTGCTTTTCTCGGAAAATGGGACATTCTCTATATGTTCTTGTTATACGCTCCTTCTGCTTTTCTCGGAAAATGGGAGATTCTCTATATGTTCTTGTTATACGTTCCTTCTGCTTTTCTCGGAAAATGGGACATTCTCTATATGTTCTTGTTATACGCTCCTTCTGCTTTTCTCGGAAAATGGGAGATTCTCTATATGTTCTTGTTATACGCTCCTTCTGCTTTTCTCGGAATAAAGAATCTTCTTTATACATCCTTATCACACGTTCTCTTTTTCTCTCTCTAATTTTAGCACTATCTCTATAGGTTTTTCTCAAATGTTCTCTCTGTTTCTCTCTATATGTAGCATTGAGTTTATACAGATTATTTTTGTACACACTCTTTTTCTTACTGTGATCAGAATCATGAGACTTTCTACTAGAATCTTTTTTCTTTGCCTTAAAGCTTTCATCAAAAGTGTACGTCTGTCTCTCTTTCTTTTTCTCATTTTCCTTTCTCTGTGGTAGTTTTTCTTGGACCAATAATCGTCTCCTAATCTTTCTCCTTTGCTGTTTATTATGCTTCAACAGTTTATGTGAGAGTTCCTCTGTTGTCTTAGTTAAACAGGAGGCAGTGTTTAAATCATTCTGAGGAACAGATTCTTTTGTTACTTGAGTGTCTCTTACAGAAGATGCAGAGGTTTCTATTTCTAAATAATCAGAAGGACGATTGTTCAGCTCAGCAGCTGGCTCATTTGAATAATTCACTCTGGATGACATCACTTCTGTGGTTAAAGTGTCGGTCACAGTTTTCTGTGTCTGCTCAGTGGATTTTGGGGTTTCAAATTCAGGTTCATTTAAAGCTGGTGCTGGAACAGTTGTAGCTGTTTGTCTGTTTTCATCAGCATCTCTTTGGTCAGCTGCGTTTTCACTGTGAAACTCGACAGGCTGTAACTCATAAGTGCAGGTTGGTGCGATGCTAAACATTCGGTACAAGCATTTGATCCTGTCAATCATGTCGTTAAGACGTGTGAATTTTAACA
Source organism: Oreochromis niloticus (assembly GCF_001858045.2). Taxonomy (NCBI): domain Eukaryota; kingdom Metazoa; phylum Chordata; class Actinopteri; order Cichliformes; family Cichlidae; genus Oreochromis; species Oreochromis niloticus. Next base: position 76,458 of record NW_020328117.1, on the reverse strand, counting down.
TAACTGCAGTTCCACCACTTACAGCTAGCGACAATGGCATTCCTGTAGACTTACGTGGGTGAGGGTCAAAATATGCGTATTCACCTGAAGTCAGCCTGCAAACTGCGATGACTGTTCCTCCCATGACTAGCAAAGCATAGCGAACCTGTGAATCCAAACACTGTAGTCCCTGTTCAAGGCTCGGAAGATGACCTGTACCATCAAATGTGCCGTAATGAGCAAACTGAGACATATCCACTTGATACTCGTGTCTGCGGCTGGTGACCACTGTGGGAAGCTCATCACAGGCTAGAAACACGCTGTTCACAAACCTCTTTCTGGCATCTGAATACACGGCATGGCCTTTGTCCAACACACGGTTTAGATCTGCTCTGGTAATGAATTCATCCTCGTGTAAGAATGACAGAAAAACCAAACTGTTCGCCATGCATTGCTGATTCCTGTACTTTCCATACTTAGCAGAGGCCTGGCTTCGGGATGCACAGATGCTACTCACTCGTGGACGACTTTCACTGTTTGTAACCTGTACATGAGACGGTCCTGGAGCTTCTCCATCATGCTGGGCTTGCACAGTTACCTGGGGTTCAGTCTGGATTACCTGCTGTACTTTAGCATCTGGCACATATGCTGAGCAAACACCTCTCTTTACCACATCTGCATAAGACACTGCGGCTGTCTGAGCACTGCTCTGCACTTCTGGACTGGGAATAGTTGTAACAGACACCTTTACCTGCTCACCGGTCTGAGAAACATTTACCTGTTGATGACTTTCACTGTTTGTAACCTGTACATGAGATGGTCCTGGAGCTTCTTTCTGCTTTTGCCATCTAAGCTTCTGGGACTGTGACCTTTGACTTTTTCTTGGCATTTTGTTGAAGTACAAACTGGACCTTATATGTATTTATACACAAATGTAAACAAAACTCAACCTGTAAACACTGAAAAACTAATGACTTTAATAACTATTAAATCAGAGATTTATCAGAATTGATGTAAAAGGCTGACTTAAATACAAACTCAATATAAAAGTTATTTTTAAAAAAAAGAGAAAACACTTTGGTCTGTTTTATTGTAACTTTTTCAAAAACTGTATATTATTACTTATATTTTTTTAACCAGACTGGATAACAAATAGGTCTATACTTCTCTAAAGTAATATGCAGAATAAATCTCAACAATCAATCAACAGGCTATGATAAAAATCTTAGCTTTTAAGTAGACTTTGTGTAAATCTTTCAGATATTTAAAATTTAAAGCAAATATAAGGAGCTGTGATGGTGTGGTGATCAGATGACAGGCGATGGGGATTCTTCCGCTGGATGTTCTGCAGCAGGAAGCAGGAAACAGGAAGTCTGGGTTCTCAGGGCAGCCTCTAGATGACAATTGTAACTGAACACTTACACTGAGTGACAAAAAAGGGTTTGTCCTTCGATAATAATAGTACAAACTTGTAGTCAAATGTTATAGCCAACAAAACAGACTTGAAAAATGTATTTGAATCAAATTTAATATTTATGTGAATATAACAGTCTGAATTACAAAATAACCAGATTATCTTACTACAAATATATCTAAAAAAAGGTGTATATAAGTTTATATAATTTATCAAATTGCAATTGTAAGCCAAACTATCAGTATTTATTTCAAAGTGTAATCCAAAATTAAAATGACAAATGTAGGGCTCTGTAAGTAGTTTCTACAGTGAGTTCTACTGTACTGTAATTCTACTACTGTATATTCAACTTTTTACTTGTAATTTCCAGCAAAATGAGTGGATATGAAAGTTTAATGACAGGAAAGAAGGAGCAGTGAGAGCGGAGATCTCTCCGAATTCTGAAAACAGATCGATGAAGTTGTGGTAACTTCAATTCCAAAAACTTGGTTTCTTCTCAAACTTGGTTTATCTCAAACTTGGTTTATCTCAAACTTGGTTTATCTCAAACTTGGTTTATCTCAAACTTGGTTTATCTCAAACTTGGTTTCAGGCAAACTTGGTTTCAGGCAAACTTGGTTTCAGGCAAACTTGTTTTGCTTTTCAACTCAGGTTCAAGCTTGTCAACTTAGATAGAGCTCGTGGCGGAGAAATGATAGAAGATAGAATGGCTTGTCAAAAAAGATGGAGCAGGGAGAGGGAGAGTGATAGGACAGACTGAATTGCTTGTTAATGATAGAGGGAGAGGGTTTTCTGCAGCAGGTCACCTGTAAGACAGAAAGAAAGTGGAATTAGACACACTTCCAATAAACCTGGCTTTACTGTATTTTTCAGACTATAAGGCACATTTAAAAGCCTTTAATTTTCTCAAAAATAGACAGTGCACCTTATATATGGTTGCACTTACTGACTTCAAACCAATTCTATGTGGTACAGGGCACTCAAAAATCTGTCAAATGTTTTAGTATGTCTTTGGTAAGCTACAAAGCAGCACCACTTGATGTATTGTCGGAGCATGGCTACCATAGTCAGCACCCTCGTAGAGTAATTCGTACTGTGCTTCAACATAATATGGTGTGTGTGTATAAGGGCCTGGCACCTGTTGAGAGCCATGCTTGTGAAGCAGATTTCAAACTGATCAACCCACATTCATCAATACACAAATCCTGAAAAGTGAGTGAATTGTTCTGTATTTTATGTCTTACAACTGAACAATGTTGAGAGTTATTGTAAATGAGTTGAATAAAGTTTGGCTTATCTGTTTTGTTTGACTTAATGTGCCTTAGAATTTAGTGCGCCTTACAGTCCGAAAAATACAGAACATGTATATCATTACACACTGAAGAGTTGTACAGTACATTATTAGATTCAACTGAATGAAAATGTTTAACATATGGTGGTGGAACATTTCTAAGGACATTTTTGCATTCTATTAACACAATAAAAACAAACAGAGTCTGTAAACTAAGATGTGGTGCTACAGTAACTTACTGTAAACATTATATGGTCAAGCTAAACCCACACAATGAAGTTAGAGCAGACAGTTTCAGACCACCTGCTTTAAACACTTCACATGCACTCAACTCAAACTTATGACACATCACATGTTCCTAAATGCCCAAAGGTCTCAAATTCCCATTTCTATGTGTACTTACCTGGTACAACAGTATATCATAATGTCTGGGGAGCCGTTAACATAAAAGTAAAAAATAATTTACTCAGTATGACTTTTGGCAAAATGAAAAATTATATGGGGCATGTTTAATACACACTCCCCTCAATCTACAATAAAATCAGCATGGCCGACATTAGGGCCTAATTAAAAATGTAGTATGATGATAAGAGAGATCTGTAAGTCTGGAAATGTTGACATAGACTTTTCTAGGATTTGATGATTGCCAAGAGCTGTGCTGACTCACAGCACTAAACTGAATCTCCTATAATGAGAAACATTTCCCAGCACTGCACATCAGACAAACCTTTACTTACCAGACTTGAGATGATCAGATCAGCAGTCTAGAGAAAGGAAACAATTCATCAGATCACTGTTTGATGATTCAGACTGTTGAGCCTCTTCACACACAATCCAATTTACTATGACATAAATTAACTAGTAAAATCCTCAATTACTTTAAGGCTTTATGAGCTTACTGTAGTGTAAAGAGGAGATAAATGAACTGCAGCGTCTCAAATGGCATGTGTAATAAAAGATTCATTACTACAGAAATGCAAAGAATAGGCACCAATATTTGTTGGCACAAGTGCAGGATATACCAAATATTTCCTACACAGAAGCTTTGTGGCTCCAACATTTTCTACCACAAGTCAGTGCTAATAAAGTGTGAAAACCAAAACTTTTAAAAATGTAAGATACAAAGTAATTATATAAATCAGAAGCAACAGAAAACCTCATGTCTGACATGAATATGTAAATCTTAAAATACATTTAAATATTAACATGTTACAATAACAGAGGTGCACCATGTTTTGTAATTAATATGAAATGTCTTAAAATATTACACTAAAACGTCCTTTCATTGTACCCGTTGCTAGGAATATTTATGAATTTTGCAGTGTACCTTTTTGGCAACCTTTCTATTTAATTTTAAAACACATTATATTCACTAAATAAGTAATAAACCAATTGGACACACTGGCTGTAATGTACCTAACAATGTCCACTCACACCTCTGGTTCTCTTCGTTTTTATTATTGCTTAACTGTTAAAGCTATTACTTATACCGAGTGAGGCAAAATACTTCTACAGTGTTCTGACTTTAATGTAATACATCAGCAGAATTTGAGAGACAATATAAATCAATACCTGTGCAGCTCTTAAGTGTTTGAGCAACCACTTATACTGACTCTCCTAAAACACTTTAATTGTTTTATCTGCTACTTAAATCCACAAACATAAGGAGAAAATGAACCACCGTATAAAGACATCTGACATTTAACTATGTTTGGATTTGATAAGCCATAAGAAATTTAAACCATACATAAATGGGCTACTAAACTTCAGGGACATTTTCAGGGACAGTCAGAGGCCCTGTGTGGGGGCTTTGCTGCTACAGGTCACAAATCCTGTGTTTTTGCCAATCAGTAAATTGAAACATATCACAAAAAGTCAAACTACTGTATGTAAGTTGCCAAATGTGCTTGCCAAATGCCAGGTTCATACTGCTTCAATTACAATCACTGTTTACTTACCAGCAAAGGCAAAACCAAAGATCTCTTTCACTCTGTGTAACAAAAGACAAAGCACAAAAATACAGAATGAGACAACTCAAATCAGCATCACAGTCAATACTACATAACTCTGTGTAGTCCAAAAGACTCAGTACACTTCTTTGTTTACCACAGCAACAAACAACTCACCTGTTTTTTCTACACCTTATTAAAGATTACTGTCTTCATTAAGGTAATATGTGGTTTCATCCATTTCTAATAAGCCACACACGTTTCTCAGTTATGTGATAGCTCTATTAGTTTGGTGCTGTTAGATAACACAGTAGATTTAATAAGCAATGATTTGCTACACCTAGCACTGCACACTTTATCAAATTCTGACATCACAATTTCAAAGCATGAGCAATCATAAATGAAAGCTTGGGTGATATATTTGTAGGCTTCAACATTTGAGTTGGTCTGCATTCAAATTCTGCTTCCTAAAAATATTATCACCTGCACACAGTATCATTTAATATGCTGTTGTTTTAAATATCTACATATCATATTTATAATATTAATAGTGCACTGCTGCATTTTATTTATTTGAAGGTGGCCTTTTTTAGATTTCATTAATTTTTCACAAAGTGAGAAGTTAAACAGAGCTGCAGGTGTAGGTTTTATTTTAAAAAAACAACCTGCACAAACAAGTGTTTGTTAAACAGTTCTTAAAATTTAACTAAAAAACTAAAATTGATTAATTAAAAAAAAACTTCTTGTTAAGAAATGTTATTATTCTTATATTATATGTTTTATCCTCTCTCTCTCTCTCTCCCTTCTGTTAATTAACCCGCACAGGCACGTGACTCTTTTTCTCCCGGCCTTCAGTCAGAGGCGGTAAAATGGCTCCTTTGAAGTTGCCGACCCTGCTGCTTCAGCAGCTAATCAGTGGTTCTAAAATAGCGGCTCATTACCTTATAACCTAAAGAATGAGGCCGTTTTAACTCACTGATTTATGAAGAGGAGAACTAACTTCAGCTTCCCTAAGAGACTCAGAAACACTAACACACCGAATGAACCAGATACAACACAATAACTGTATTAAACAATCAAATGAACCATATTAATTTCACACTGGGCCTATAGGAGCTAGGCTAGGCGTTAGCGCTTAGGTTGCTAGGGCTAGCATACCAAACACTCCTTTTAAATACTAAAATTACAACGTTTCACTAAAAAAGCAGCCATTGTGTTACTTTAACATGACTTATACTTCGACTGGCTTCATAAGTCACTAACAACAACTCGGTAAATCACTCAAACAGTTTATACACATTTAATTTCAGAGAAGAGAGACAGAGAGGCAGCGCTTACCGGCAGGGATCAAGCAGAGAGTGGGCGGAGATTCAGTAGTCAGCCTTAGATGTAAAAAAAGAGGCATTCACGGGTAGTGGGAAACTTCGCCATTACACAAAATTGGCATTGAAAACGTGAAAAATATATGTAGATTTAAATATTATTAAACTAGAATTTTGCAACAAAAAACAACTAGTAGAAAATTAATTCTATAAGTTTAATAAATGTTTCAAACAGGATTCTTTGAATTTGAAATAATGGTTAAAAGACATAAATAAACACAAGGTCATTATGTTAAAATGTACTGTATTATGATAGATTTATGTAACTGACTGCAGTAATAAGAACAGTCTTCAGGACAGTAGGAGCTGCAGAGGCTCATCTCACTGCTCTGCAGGACTCAAGAGGTTCAGGAGGTCCTTTAACCCCACTGCCATGTGACTTTTTAACAGTGACCCCTGAAATGTTCATTGCACATTTATTTCTTTTTTTCTAAATCATAATGGTTGTAATCATATAAACTCCCCCTTGTGGGACTAATAAAGGTATATCAAATATCAAATTCTGACCTAAATGGACTTGCACCCACTTGTTCACCCACATTGCGGTAAAGCTACAGCGTGGACAACTACAGTGAGGTAAAGCTGTGGCTGTCTCCAACAAGACTCTTCAGTGAAAGTTTTAAAGACAACCATCTAAACTATAGCTTTAACAGTTACACTTTCTGAAACCACATGTTAATGTAAAAATCATATTTGTAAGAAAATCGGTTTCATAGAGTGGAAACCTGTTAATACACAAAGACTTGTTCTGAACTATCAGTAATTAGTGCAGGGGTGGCTTTTACACACATATACACACACACACAACACAGTAACAGAGAGAGAGAGAGATACACGCTTCAGCCATAATTTCATAACCATAGGGGCTACAACTGTCATTCTTAGACCATTTTGTTCGGAAGAGATGGGGGAATCCTTACGTGTTATGTATGTAAAATAAAATTATGAATTATTAGAGATATATGACATAGATGATTGGTTGGCTTAGGAGCCAAAAAGGCATCAAAATGCAAATTTTAATGTCCCAGCCCTCAGAAATGATTGGCTGGTTGTGAAGTCGTGCAGGTCCTGATATGTAAATTTGAATATTACAGTGCTCACAGAGGATTAACTCCCTGGGGAGAAACACACATGCACAGAGAGACACACAGGATCAAATTCAGTCAACCAGTCTAAATATATTGAATTTAAATCATACAATAAGATGCTCCCATAAAAACTCTCTCTCGCCCTCTCTCTCTCTGTCACACACACACACACACACACACACACACACACACACACACACACACACACACACATAGGGAGAGACAAGGAAGTTTCTAGGTCAGTCAAGCAGCCTGGGAGCTGCTAAATTTGAAGCCACCAATCAGAGAGGCTGTGTACTTTTTCCCGCCAAAACAGGTGCACCAGCTTACACACACACCACAGAGAGAGACAGGATTTGTGCAGTCTATTTTCCATAGTGAGGACTCCCCTCAAACAAATGGCTATAATTTCCTAACCGTAGGGGCTAGAACGGTCATTCTTACACCGTTTTGTTCAGAAGAGATGGGGGAATCTTAAAGTGTTGACAATTTATCATTAAAATATGAGTTATTGAATATATTTGACTTCTAATGCACCATAACTGAGTAGAGCAAAGCAAAAACTGCCTTGACTTGCCCTCAAACAACGCTTTCTAACTCTAAATCTATTTGGAGTATCGATATCATTCTTTCACCGTGAGAGACAGCAGACTTTGGTGAACAGTCATGGAAATTTTCAGGTCTCTGTGGAAATCTATCAAAAAGATATGACGATAGAAAAAAGTGCCTCATTTCAAGAGTTTGAAATCTGAAGAAATCTGAGCGAGGGACAAATTTCCTACCCTCAAACAAACCCAATTCATGGCCAAATGGTAATAGGTGAGAAAGAAATTCTTGAATTGTGAGCGTCAGGAGTGTCTGAAGATATATTGGCACAAGCCTCATGTCCTAACTTCGCTTCGTCAAGGAGATATGACGATTTGAAAATGCCTCTCATTAGAGAAATCCAGCGGTGATTTTGAACAAACTCTCCATTGACTTTCTATGGGGATTTTTGAGACTTTGTGTTGGTCTGAGGAGATTTGCCAAAATTCTATAAATCCCACAACAATGATAGTGACATTTTCTGAAAGCCAGCATAAATACCTACGTTTTGATGTATAATTTGTGTGGGTTGAGTGAAAATTGAACGAGTAGCAAGAAGTTGTTCGGACATGAAGAGAAGACTGCAAAACTTACAGTGGCTCACTGAAAGCCAAGTGCATAGCAACCATAACAACGCATGTATTTTGTGAAAAATCACAAAAATGAAACTGAAAACTTAAACAGGGATAAGATGAAAATGGTAACAGATATGAAAAAGCTGAATCAGTCATGAATAGCCCAATAATTTGAGAACATTTTAAAGTTTGAATGGTTGTTCTAGGTGAAAGTAGGACAAAGTAGTTAAGTTTCAAAAACAAGCAAGTTTTAGCAGAATTTTGGAAGTTTTCCATTCATTTCAATGGGACAAAAAAAAGCATAAAAAGCATAATATTTTAAAAAGTATAAGAGTTAAAAATACCAAAAGTCATAGCGATCATTAGCAGAAATAGCAGAATAGTTTAAAATTTGAACGGTGAAAATCGGCTGAAAATTGTGGAAGTAGAAAAGTGCCAAAAAAAGTGCAAAAAGTGGCAACTAGAATAATAATAATAACTAGAAAAATTTGCATTTCCTGCGAAAATGCAGTGTGGATGCTGTAAAGCTGAAGCTGTCAGCTGAAACTAGCTGAAAAAGCTGAAAAGTTGCAGAAGTTGTAAAACCTTTGCAAAAAATTGTAATAACTTTGCAGAAGCATAAGAACTTAGCAAAAATGTAATTACTTAGCAGAACTGCAATAACGTAAAGAAAACATAATACTTGGCAGAAATACAATAACATAGCAGAACTTAGCAGCAGAAATTAGAATAAATATTGTAACTTAGCAGAAACAAGATAACTTTTCAGAAATACAGGATTTTAGCAAACATGGTACAAGATTACATAGATACTTTATTTAAACAAAAATACCTAAACATTGCACAAATACTGTGATTTAGGACAAATACTACAACATAGCAGAAATGCTGTAATTCAGCAAATATACTATGCTATGGCACAAATAGAAAGAATATGCTCAAATACTATGATTTTGCTCAAATAATATGATTAAGCAATAATACTAAGATTTAGCAGAAATACTGTATTTAGCACAAATACCGAAAAGTAGCAGAAATACTGTAATTTAGCATAATAGTAATAACTTGCACAATTACAAATATGGACATGGTAAATGGCCTGTATTTATGTAGCGCTTTTATGGTCCCTAAGGACCCCAAAGCTCTTTACATATCCAGTCATTCACCCATTCACACATTGGTGATGGCAAGCTACGTTGTAGCCACAGCCACCCTGGGGCGCACTGACAGAGGCGAGGCTGCTGGACACTGGCGCCACCGGGCCCTCTGACCACCACCAGTAGGCAACGAGTGAAGTGTCTTGCCCAAGGACACAACGACCGAGACTGTCCGAGCCGGGCCTCGAACCGGTAACCTTCCGATTACAAGGCGAACTCCCAACTTTTGAGCCACGATCGCCCCCATATATGGAAACACACATGCACAGAGACACACACAGGATCCAATTCAATCAACCAGTGTAAATATATTGATTTTAAATCACACAATAAGATACACCCATAAAAAGGCTCTCTCTCTCTCTCTCTCTCTGTCATACACACACACACACACACACACACAGACACACACACACACACACACACGCAGCAGCAGCAGAAGCAAGTGAACAAACAGGGGCTGTACATACAGTGTTTCCTGTATGTTTCTATGTGTTTCAAAAAGCCTGGAGCTGCTTAATTTGAATCCACCAATCAGAAAGGCTATGTACTTTTTCCCGCCAAAACAGGTGCACCTGTTTTTACACACGCAGCACAGAGACAGGATTTGTGCAGTCTATTTTTCATAGTGAGGACTCCTCTCAAACAAATGGCTATAATTTCCTTACCAGCTGCGCCACTGGGAAAGACAGTGAGCTCTTGGGAAACAGGGTGATGAGCAGTCAGAATTAGATCGCGGTGAGAGGCAAAGAGCGCCATTTTTTGGAGTTACAAAACGTCGTGTAACTCAAAAACTAGGTGGACTAGAAGCATAATTCTTGTACTGGGTGAATCAGCGGACTTTGGTGTACTTTGACTGCGATTTTCATTGCTCTTTGTACATCCGTCGCTGAGATATGACGAGAGAAGAAACGGCAGACCTCAGATATGATTGGCTGGCTGGGAAGCCGTGCAGGCCCTGATATGTAAATTTGAATGTCTCAGTCCTCACAGAGGACCTGGCAAAAATATATAGAAATAGTATGATTAAGCATAAATACTACATTTAGCAGAAATACTGTATTAAGCGGCACGGTGGTTAGCACTGTTGCCGCACAGCAAGAAGGTCCTGAGTTCAATTCCACCATCAGGCCGGGGTCTTTCTGTGTGGAGTTTGCATGTTCTCCCCGTGTTTGGATGGGTTCCCTCCAGGTACTCCGGCTTCCTCCCACCGTCCAAAGACATGCAGCTTGTGGGGATAGGTTAATTGGATAATCCAAATTGTCACTAGGTGTGAGTGTGAATGGTTGTCTGTCCTTGTGTGTTGGCCCTGCGACAGACTGGCGACCTGTACCCCGCCTCTCGCCCTATGATAGCTGGGATAGGCTCCAGCGCCCCCCGCGACCCTGAAAAGGATAAGCAGAAGGGAATGGATGGATGGACTGTATTAAGCACAAATCCTATAAAAAGCAAAAATCCTATATTAAGCAATATAAAAATCCTATAAAAAGCAAAAATACTGTACTATGATTTGGTAGAAAAACTATAATTAATCAGAAATACTATATTTGGCAGAAATACTGTAATCAGCACATATACTGTAACATGACAGAAATTCCTCCACTTAGTAGTAATACTATAACATTACACAAATGTTATGATGAGTTGAGCGGCTGGTACTCTGGTGCAGTCAGCACAATCTGGAGCTGAACACTCTTAAAACTGTAGAGATGACAGTGGACTTCAGGAGACATCCCTCAACTCTGCCCCCCCTCATCATATCAGACAGCCCTGTGTCGACTGTGGAGATCTTCAAGTTGCTGGGTACCACCATCTCCCAGGACCTGAAGTGGGAGACCAACATCAACTCCATCCTCAAAAAGACCCAGCAGAGGATGTACTTCCTGAGACAACTGGGGAAGTACAGTCTTCCACAGGAGCTGCTGATCCAGTTCTACACTGCAGTCATTGAGTCTGTCCTGTGCTCCTCCATCACAGTCTGGTATGGTGCAGCCACTAAACAGGACAGGTGCAGACTGCAGCGGACTGTACGGGCAGCAGAAAGGATCATCGGCGCCCCCCTGCCCTCCATCCAGGATCTGTACCTCTCAAGAACCAGGAAACGGGCAGGGAAAATCATCACAGACCCCTCACACCCTGGACACAGACTTTTGATCTGCTGCCCTCTGGCAGACGGTACAGAAGCCTGCAGACCAGGACCACCCGACACAGGAACAGTTTCTTTCCCCTCACCATCTCCCTTCTAAACAGTTGAACTGTCACACTCCTCCCACTGCCAGACTGCAACTGCACCTTATGTACATTCTGTAGTATTCATTCCACCTCATTTCATTTCTGTATTTTATGTATATACGTTTAGATTAGTTTTTTATAGTTGGTTTACACAGCTTTGTGTATGTATGTGTATGCATGTGTAATGTATATATAGATACGTGTGTGTGTGGGTGCGTGTGTGTGTGTGTGTGTGTGTGTGTGTGTGAGATTTACATTGCTGTGCTCGAGAGCCACCATCTACCGGAACCAAATTCCTTGTATTTGTCTGCACATATACTTGGCCAATAAACACGATTCTGATGATTTGGCACAAAAACCATGATTTGGCAAAAATACTATGATTTAGCAGAAATACTATGATTGAGCAGAAGTACTAAGATGTAGTAAAAGTACTTTGATTTAAGAGAAATCCAATTATGGAGGAGTAATACTTTAAAATGGGAGAAATATTGATACACACACACATTCACAGAGCCTAAAGGGAAGAGTATTTGTGCCATGGAGTGTTAAGAAGAATCTGAGGTCCATATTAGAAAAGCTGGTAAAAAGTTTTCAGAATTGTAATAAATGATGAATATGAATTAGTGGTCTGTGATAGTGTATTAATTTGTAGGGCAAAAAACAGGTAGTCCAAGGTGGAGTTGAACCCACGACCTTTGGGTTGCAGACCTGTGTCATTACCAGCTGCGCCACTAGGAAAGACAGTGTGCTCTTGGGAAACAGGGTGATGAGCAGTCAGAATTAGATCGCGGTGAAAGGCAAAGATCGCCGTTTTTTGGAGTTACAAAACGTCATGTAACTCAAAAACTAGGTGGACTAGAAGCATAATTCTTGTACTGGGTGAATCAGCGGACTTTGGTGTACTTTGACTGCGATTTTCATTGCTCTTTGTACATCCGTCGCTGAGATATGACGAGAGAAGAAACTGCAGACCTCAGATATGATTGGCTGGCTGGGAAGCTGGCAGAAATATATAGTAATAGTGTGATTAAGCATAAATACTACATTTAGCAGAAATACTGTATTAAGCACAAATCCTATAAAAAGCAGAAATACTATATTAAGCACAAATCCTATAAAAAGCAGAAATACTATATTAAGCAATATAAATATCCTATAAAAATGGTATAAAAAGCAAAAATACTGTAATATGATTTGGTAGAAAAACTATAATTAATCAGAAATACTATACTGGGCAGAAATACTATATTTAGCACAAATCTTATAAAATAGCAGAAATAGTATGATTCAGCACAATAGTAATGACTTAAACAGAAAAATTGGAAAAGCAAAATGGACAGCTGAAAAAATGCTGAACATGCTAAGGGTCCTTCAAATGTACTTGTTAAATGAAAAAAAAACTCAGCAAAAAAAGTGTAACAGTCACACAATCACAAATATGGAAACATATGGAAACACACATGCACAGAGAGACACACAGGATCAAATTCAGTCAACCAGTCTAAATATATTGAATTTAAATCATACAATAAGATGCTCCCATAAAAACTCTGTCTCGCCCTCTCTTTCTCTCTCTCTGTCACACACACACACACACACACACACACATACATAGGGAGAGACAAGACAAGCAAGTTTCTAGGTCAGTCAAGCAGCCTGGGAGCTGCTAAATTTGAATCCACCAATCAGAGAGGCTGTGTACTTTTTCCCGCCAAAACAGGTGCAGCTGTTTTTACACACTCAGCACAGAGAGAGACAGGATTTCTGCAGTGTATTTCTCATAGTGAGGATTCCTCTCAAACAAATGGCCATAATTTCCTAACCGTAGGGGCTAGAACGGTCATTCTTACACCGTTTTGTTCAGAAGAGATGGGGGAATCTTAAAGTGTTTACAATTTATCATTAAAATATGAATTATTAAAGATATTTGACTTCTAATGCACCATAACTGAGTAGAGGCAAGCGAAAACTGCCTTGACTTGCCCCCAAACAACGCTTTCTAACTCTAAATCTATTTGGAGTATTGATATCATTCTTTCACCGTAAGAGACAGCAGGCTTTGGTGAACAGTCATGGAAATTTTCAGGTCTCTGTGGAAATCCATCAAAAAGATATGACGAGAGAAAAAAGTGCCTCATTTCCAGAGTTTGAAATCTGAAGAAATCTGAGCGAAGGACGAATTTCCTACCCTCAAACAAGTGTAACTCATCTCAGAACGGTAATAGGTGAGAAAAAAATTCTTGAATTGTGAGCGTCAGGAGTGTCTGAAGATATACGGGGACAAGCCTCATGTTTTAACTTCGCTTCGTTAAGGAGATATGACGATTCGAATATGCCTCTCATTACAGAAATCAAGCGGTGATTTTGAACAAACTCTCCATTGACTTTCTATGGAGAGTTTTCAGACTTTGTGTTGGTCTGAGGAGATTTGCCAAAATTCTATAAATCTCACAACAATGATGGTGACATTTTCGGAAAGCCAGCAAAAATGCCTACGTTTTGATGTATAATTTGTGGAAGTTGAGTGAAAATTGAGCAAGTAGCAAGAAGTTGTTCGGACATGAAGAGAAGACTGCGAAACCTACAGTGGCACACTGTAAGCCAAGTGCATAGCAACCATAACAACGCATGTATTTTCTGAAAAATCACAATTTTGCAACTCAAAACTTTAAGAGGGATAAAAGTAAAACTGTAACAGATATGAAAAAGCTGAATCATTCATGAATAGCCCAATAATTTGTGAACATTTTAAAGTTTGAATGGTTGTTCTACGTGAAAGTAGGAAAAAGTAGTTAAGTTTCAAAAACAAGCAAGTTTTAGCAGAATTGCGGAAGTTTCCCATTCATTTCAATGGGACAAATTAAAGGAAAAAAGCTTAATATTTTAAAAAGTATAATAGCATAAAATACCAAAAGTCATAGCGATCATTAGCAGAAATAGCAGAATAGTTTAAAATTTGAACGGTGAAAATCGGCTGAAAATTGTGGAAGTAGTTAAGTGCCAAAAAACGTACGGAAGCAACTGGAATAATAATAATAATAAAGTATAAAGAATAAAGAGAAACAGGAACTCAATAGTGTGGATGCCTAAAGCATCCACACAACTAGAAAAATTTGCATTTCCTGCGAAAATGCAGTGTGGATGCTTTAAAGCTGAAGCTTTCTGCTGAAACTAGCTGAAAAAGCTGAAAAGTTGCAGAAATTGTAAAAACTTTGCAGAAGCAAAGGAACTTTGCTAAAATGTAGTAACTTAGCAGAACTGCAATATCTTAGAGGAAACATAATACTTGGCAGAAATACAATAGCATAGCAGAACTTAGCAGAAATATTATAACTTACCAGAAACACGATAACTTCTCAAAAATACAAGAATTTAGGACAATAGTATAAGATAACAGAAAGAATATATTTAGCCAAATATTCTTAAACATTACAGAAATAATATGATTTAGAGAAACAGTACAACATAGCAAAAATGCTGTAATTTGACAGAAATACTACATTTGGCAGAAATACTATGTTTCAGCACAAATACACTGGTTTAGCACAAATATTTTAACATAGCAGAATACACTTATATAGCAGAAATGCTATACTTGGAAAGAAAAATATAATATAGTAGAAATACTATGATTTAGCACAAATACTGTAATCAGCACATATACTGTAACAAGACAAAAATTCCTCCACTTAGTAGTAATACTATAACATAACACAAATGTTATGATTTGGCACAAAAACCATAATTTGGCAAAATACTATGATTTAGCAGAAATACTATGATTGAGCAGAAGTACTAAGATGTAGTAAAAGTACTTTGATTTAACAGAAATACAATTATGGAGGAGTAATACTTTAAAATGGGAGAAATATTGATACACACACACATACACAGAGCCTAAAGGGAAGAGTATTTGTGCCATGGAGTGTTAACAAGAATCTGAGGTCCATATTAGAAAAGCTGGTAAAATCATAAAAGTTTACAGAATACTGTAAAAGGCTTTCTCTCTCTCTGTGTGTGTGTCTCACACACACACACCACACACCACACACACACACACACACACACACACACAGGGAGAGAAAATCAAGTTTCTAGGTCAGTCAAGCAGCCTGGGAGCTGCTAAATTTGAATCCACCAATCAGAGAGGCTGTGTACTTTTTCCCGCCAAAACAGGTGCACACACGCAGCACAGAGACAGGATTTTTGTAGTCTATTTCTCATAGTGAGGACTCCCCTGAAACAAATGACCATAATTTCCTAACCGTAGGGGCTAGAATGGTCATTCTTACACCGTTTTGTTCAGAAGAGATGGAGGAATCTTCAACTGTTGACAATTTATCATTAAAATATGGATTTTTAGAGATATATGACATGGATGACTTGTTGGATTAGAAGCCACGAAGGCCCCAATATGCAAATTTGATTGCCTCAACCCACATATATGATTGGCTGGCTGGGAAGCAGTCCAGGCCCTGATTTGTAAATTTGAATGTCTCATCCCTAAGATATGATTGGCTGGCTGGGAAGCCGTGCAGGCCCTGATATGTAAATTTGAATGTCTCAGGCCTCACAGAGGATTGGCTGCCTGGGGACCTGGCAGTAATATATAGAAATAGTATGATTAAGCATAAATACTACATTTAGTAGAAATACTATGTTTTAGCACAAATCCTATAAAGAGCAGAAATACTGTACTATGATTTGGTAGAAAAACTATAATTAATCAGAAATACTATATTTGGCAGAAATACTATATTTTGCACAAATCTTATAAAATAGCAGAAATAGTATGATTTAGCACAATAGTAATAACTTAAACAGAAAAATTGGAAAAGCAAAATGGACAGCTGAAAAAATGCTGAAAATGCTGAGGGTCCCTCAAATATACTTGTTAAATGAAAAAAATCAGCAAAAAAATATATAACAGCCACACAATCACAAATATGTACACATAAGGAAACACACATGCACAGAGAGACACACACACAAGATCCAATTCAGTCAACCAGTCTAAATATATTGAATTTAAATCTTACAATGAGATCATCCCATTAAAAGGCTTTCTCTCTCTCTCTCTCTCTCTCTCTCTCTCTGTCACACACACACACACACACACACACACACACACACACACACAGGGAGAGAGAAGTAAGTTTCTAGCTCAGTCAAGCAGCCTGGGAGCTGCTGAATTTGAATCCACCAATCAGAGAGGCTGTGTACTTTTTCCCGCCAAAACAGGTGCACGCAGCACAGAGAGACACAGGATTTTTGCAGTCTATTTCTCATAGTGACAACTCCCCTCAAACAAATGACCATAATTTCCTAACCGTAGGGGCTAGAACGGTCATTCTTACACCGTTTTGTTCAGAAGAGATGGGGGAATATTAAAGTGTTGACAACCTATCATTAAAATATGAATTATTAAAGATATTTGACTTCTAATGCACCATAACTGAGTAGAGGCAAAGCGAAAACTGCCTTGACTTGCCCTCAAACAACGCTTTCTAACTCAAAATCTATTTGGAGTATCGATATCATTCTTTCACCGTAAGAGACAGCAGGCTTTGGTGAACAGTCATGGAAATTTTCAGGTCTCTGTGGAAATCCATAAAAAAGATATGACAAGAGAAAAAAGTGCCTCATTTCCAGAGTTTGAAATCTGAAGAAATCTGAGCGAGGGACGAATTTCCTACCCTCAAACAAACCCAATTCATGGCCAAATGGTAATAGGTGAGAAAGAATTTCTTGAATTGTGAGCGTCAGGAGTGTCTGAAGATATATTGGCACAAGCCTCATGTCTTAACTTCGCTGCGTTCAGGAGATATGAAGATTTGAAAATGCCTCTCATTAGAGAAATCCAGCGGTGATTTTGAACAAGCTCTCCATTGACTTTCTATGCAGAGTTTCCAGACTTTGTGTTGGTCTGAGGAGATTTGCCAAAATTCTATTATACAGAAATACTGTAATCAGCACATATACTGTAACATGACAGAAATTCCTCCACTTAGTAGTAATACTATAACATAACAGAAATATTATGATTTGGCACAAAAACCATGATTTGGCAAAATACTATGATTGAGCAGAAGTACTAAGATGTAGTAAAAGTACTTTGATTTAACAGAAATACAATTATAGAGGAGTAATACTCTAAAATGGGAGAAATATTGATACACACACACATACACAGAGCCTAAAGGGAAGAGTATTTGTGCCATGGAGTGTTAACAAGAATCTGAGGTCAATATTAGAAAAGCTGCTAAAATCATAAAAGTTTGCAGAATTGTAGTAAATGATCAATATGAATTAGTGGTCTGTGACAGTGTAGTAAATTGTAGGTAAAAAAAAACATGTTGACCAAGGTGGAATTGAACCCACGACCTTTGGGTTGCAGACCTGTGTCATCACAAACTGTGCCACTGGGAAAGAGAACGAGCACCTGGAAAACAGGGTGATGAACTGTCAGATTTAGATCGCGGTGAGAGGCAAAGAGCGCCGTTTTTTGGAGTTACAAAACGTCATGTAACTCAAAAACTAGGTGGACTAGAAGCATAATTCTTATACTGGGTGAATCAGCGGACTTTGGTGTACTTTGACTGTGATTTGCATTGCTCTTTGTACATCTGTCGCTGAGATATGACGAGAGAAGAAAGGGCAGACCTCAGATATGATTGGCTGGCTGGGAAGCCGTGCAGGCCCTGATACGAAAATTTGAATGTCTCAGTCCTCACAGAGGACCTGGCAAAAATATATAGAAATAGTATGATTAAGCATAAATACTACATTTAGCAGAAATACTGTATTAAGCACAAATCCTATAAAAAGCAAAAATACTATATTAAGCAATATAAATATCCTATAAAAATCCTATGAAAAGCAAAAATACTGTACTATGATTTGGTAGAAAAACTATAATTAATCAGAAATACTATATTTGGCAGAAATACTATATTTAGCACAAATCTTATAAAATAGCAGAAATAGTATGATTCAGCACAATAGTAATAACTTAAACCGAAACATTGGAAAAGCAAAATGAACAGCTGAAAAAATGCTGAACATGCTAAGGGTCCCTCAAATGTAATTGTGAAATGAAAAAAAAATCAGCAAAAAAAAGTATAACAGTCACACAATCACAAATATGGACACATATGGAAACACACATGCACAGAGAGACACACACAGGATCAAATTCAGTCAACCAGTTTAAATATATTGAATTTAAATCATACAATAAGATGCTTCCATAAAAAGGCTCTCTCGCCCTCCCTCTCTCTCTCTCTCTCTGTCACACACACACACACAAACACACACACACATACACACGATCCAATTCAGTCAACCAGTCTAAATATATTGAATTTGAATCTTACAATGAGATCATCACATAAAAAGGATTTCTCTCTCTCTCTCTCTCTCTGTCACACACACACACACACACACACACACATACACACGATCCAATTCAGTCAACCAGTCTAAATATATTGAATTTGAATCTTACAATGAGATCATCACATAAAAAGGCTTTCTCTCTCTCTCTCTCTCTCTCTCTCTCTCCCTCCCTCTCTCTCTGTCACACACACACACACACACACACAAGATCCAATTCAGTCAACCAGTCTAAATATATTGAATTTGAATCTTACAATGAGATCATCCCATAAAAAGGCTTTCTCTCTCTCTCTCTCTCTCTCTCTCTCTCTCTCACACACACACACACACACACACACACAAGATCCAATTCAGTCAACCAGTCAAAATATATTGAATTTGAATCTTACAATGAGATCATCCCATAAAAAGGCTTTCTCTCTCTCTCTCTCTGTCACACACACACACACACACACACACACACACACACACACACAGGGAGAGAGAAGTAAGTTTCTAGGTCAGTCAAGCAGCCTGGGAGCTGCTGAATTTGAATCCACCAATCAGAGAGGCTGTATACTTTTTCCCGCCAAAACAGGTGCAGCCGTTTTTACACACACAGAGCACAGAGACAGGATTTCTGCAGTGAATTTCTCATAGTGAGGATTCCTCTCAAACAAATGGCCATAATTTCCTAACCGTAGGGGCTAGAACGGTCATTCTTACACCGTTTTGTTCAGAAGAGATCAGGGAATCTTAAAGTGTTGACAATTTATCATTAAAATATGAATTATTAAAGATATTTGACTTCTAATGCACCATAACTGAGTAGAGCAAAGCAAAAACTGCCTTGACTTGCCCTCAAACAACGCTTTCTAACTCTAAATCTATTTGGAGTATTAATATCATTTTTTCACCGTAAGAGACAGCAGGCTTTGGTGAACAATCTTGGAAATTTTCAGGTCTCTGTTGATATCCATTAAAAAGATATGACGAGAGAAAAAAGTGGATCATTTCCAGAGTTTGAAATCTGAAGAAATCTGAGCGAAGGACGAATTTCCTACCCTCAAACAAGTCTAACTCATTTCAGAACGGTAATAGGTGAGAAAGAAATTCTTGAATTGTGAGTGTCAGGAGTGTCTGAAGATATACTGGGACAAGCCTCATGTTTTAACTTCGCTTCGTTAAGGAGATATGACGATTCGAATATGCCTCTCATTACAGAAATCAAGCTGTGATTTTGAACAAGCTCTCCATTGACTTTCTATGGGATTTTTGAGACTTTGTGTTGGTCTGAGGAGATTTGCCAAATTCTATAAATCTCACAACAATGATGGTGACATTTTCTGAAAGCCAGCAAAAATACCTACGTTTTGATGTATAATTTGTGGAAGTTGAGTGAAAATTGAGCAAGTAGCAAGAAGTTGTTCGGACATGAAGAGAAGACTGCAAACCTTCAGTGGCACACTGGAAGCCAAGTGCATAGCAACCATAACAACGCATGTATTTTGTGAAAAATCACAATTTTGCAACTCAAAACTTTAAGAGGCATAAAAGTAAAACGGTAAAAGATTTGAAAAAGCTGATTTATTCCTGAATAGCCCAATAATTTGAGAACATTTTAAAGTTTGAATGGTTGTTCTACGTGAAAGTAGGAAAAAGTAGTTAAGTTTCAAAATCAAGCAAGTTTTAGCAGAATTGCGGAAGTTTCCCATTCATTTCAATGGGACAAAAATAAGCACAAAAAGCTTAATATTTTAAAAAGTATAACAGTATAAAATACCAAAAGATATAGCGCACATTAGCAGAAATAGCAGAATAGTTTAAAATTTGAACGGTGAAAATCGGCTGAAAATTGTGGCACTAGTTAAGTGCCAAAAAGTGTACGGAACGCAACTAGAATAATAAAGAATAAAGAGAAACAGGAACTCAATAGTGTGGATGCCTCCAGCATCCACACAACTAGAAAAATTTGCATTTCCTGCGAAAATGCAGTGTGGATGCTTTAAAGCTGAAGCTGTCTGGTGAAAATAGTTGAAAATAGCTGAAGAAATCAAAGTCAGTGATTAACAAGTTGTTGAATTTTAATTACGTTGCAGAACAACATCAAGTTAACAAAAATGTAATAACTTAGCAGAAATGCAATAACTTAGAAGAAACATAACAATTCAGCAGAAATGTTGTAGTTTACCAGAAGCTACAACTTAGCAGAAATGAAATAATTTAGAATAACATAACTTAACATAACATCACATAATAAATAAAAGTAGTGTAACCTAGCAAAAATAATATAATTTAGTAGAAAATTAAAACTTGGCAGAAATATTACAAGTTACCAGAACTGCTATAATTTTGCAGAAATGTAATAATTAGGCAAAACTGTCAACAGATAACAGCTGAAAAGGCTAAGTAACCTCAAAGTTACTTGTTTATCTGTTAAAATTACCAGAAACATTAGAAAAGGAAGAAAATCAGCCAGCAGATAAACTGATGTGGAACAAAACCAAGGGAAAATAACAGAGTTTACACAGCTGGTGAAATCTAAAAATGGCAAAAAAAAAAACAACCAAAACCAAACAAAACCCACACAAACAACATTTAGGTAATAAATGCACAAGATGCTGCGGTCAGAGATAAAACACCCAAAAATAATGTTATTGAAATGCCAAAGAGTGACAGAAAGTTTAGAAAGTAGAAAACCAGTAGTAGAAAAGTAGAACATTCAAATATATTTAGAAACATATGATACAAAATATTTACTCAGTTGTTTCCAATGATTACAATAATGGCATACAGAAATAAAAATCCCATTTGGGACAAACAGAAAAATATTAATAGAAAATGCAAATCAAATGAATCTAACATCTATACAAACAACTGAAGCATCTGTTGGAATTGTGAACATATCCTTGTTTGCCATGTTTATGTTTATGGCCCTAAGATGCGCAGACACATGATAGGCTATTAACTGCAAAAATATACACATATATAAACAGCAAGTGAGAGAGAAAAATATATGCTCTGATTTGGAGCTTTGTGTAAATACCATTTGCAAGGATAAACAACATGTTCCAATGCCACGTTAAAATTTTCATAAGCTTCATTTTTCAGTTAGTTTACAGTTTCCTGATTTTATGATAAATATGGTACCAATCTACAAAATACTGTCGAAATGAAGTCCACATTTTGATATATTTGAGGTGTAGAGAGTCACACAGCTGAACAATCGATGTGCATATTTAAAGAAACAGGGATCAAATAAAGAACATTATTGTGAAATAAATTACAGTGAAAATAATCACTGCTTTGCGTTAAAGAGTGACTTATGATGAGGTATTAATTGGGTTAACTTTACCTCTAACAGCTTTTCACATAGTGCTGTGACCAGGATGAAATCCATCATAAAGTAACTGTAAACAGTAGAACCATTAGCATGAATGTTATGGTTCTACTCTGATCAAAACTCAAGTCAGCTGTGTGACCTGATATAAAATATAAAGAGGAACACATATAAATTGATGTGACCTTTATGAACTTTTCAAAATGACTTTATATGTCTGACCCATTATCTATATATATTAGAGCAGATGTCGAAAACCACTGTTAGACCTATCTATACTAATGTAGTTACTGACACCCCATACTAAGGCAGGATTCATACAAACACACATTATTTATTCTCTTAAACATTTCTTTTTTCACATTTTGAGATTGTGTAATTTCTATAAAGAATATGTTAATAGTGCAATAGATATAGTTATTTAAATGTCCATAATAATACATGATCATTTTTGTACATCCTACAATTCAAGATTTAGAGCTGTGTGTTTGTATGAATTCAGCTTGCTATACTTATAGACTTAGATATATTAATCCACTATTTACCCAAACAAGTTACATTGTTTGGGTAAATAGATTGGGTTTGTCCTACAAATAATTATTCAACAATAAAAAAAAAACACAAAAAACATCTAGACATTAATCCAGAGTTCAGTTTCATATGTCTGATATTGTTTGTTAAATCTGGTGACACAAACACAGTCAAAAATTCATTGCTAGTGTGACATGTGGTCCTTTTTGCCTTTAACCAATGATATGCTGGTTACTTGGACCAGTTTAGTATTTGCTGTCACAGAGGAATGTTAACCATAAATCCAAAAGACAAAACTGAAAAAAATATGTTAATTGCAAACATGTTTTTGCTTAGTAAAAGGACTGAAATTACATGGAAACTGTCACCTTAAAGCCTCATTGTAAATATCATCACAAACAGATGTTTTACACACAGTTAACAAAGCTCCACCACATCCGATCACTGCATATAAATCTAAAAGAAAAATAAATAATAAATAAAATAAAAAAATTAACACAAGGGAAGACTTTTGATTTAATAACTAAGCTTAAAATAAGTGTTACCTTTGAATATTTGTGGGAAAAATCTGATACTACCCCAAGAATTCAAAGCCACACTGGAAACGATGACAGGCTTGCAGCCCTCTGTCTTCCTGGAGTGAGGTGCCTGATCAGTAGCAGTGAGTTGACAGAAGTCGGTGTCTGTAAGAGCGGCCAAACACTGATACTGTCCACTTGCGTAGAGTCTAAGAAGCTGGAATGCAGGCACACTGTACGAGCTTGTTCTAAAAAAATACAGAAAAAGGAACATTTTATTTGTGTTAAGGCCTAAAAACTAGAAATAAGTTATAAAATGGACAATGTTGAAATACCTTATAGGTGCTGCAGGCCACATAACCAGAATCCAGAGCAATCTCACACTCACATGATGGTGAGGAAAGCATGAGCTCTGCAATGAGGTTTGAATGTCTCAGTTGGGACACTGAAGAACTCAGAGACAGCAATACCTGCACAGAGAGACAGAGTAGAAAAAGCATAGATTTGTAATCCATAATGTGAATTAAAACTCAAAAAGTGTCAACAAGTATAATCATTTGAGTGTGTGTTTTTTATTCAATGAACAGGATTTAAATTAATTAATTGAATTAAAAACACTGAAATTTTTTTTAATCAAAGATAAAGAATCATACCTCTCTCTGCTCTGAGGATCACTGAGCATCTCTGACAGGAAATACAGTTTCCTCAGTATAGTCATCATTGATGGTCTCAGAGGTGTGTAGTGTGGCAGCATGATGATGGTCTCCAGATCAGGCAGGAGGTCAGGTGATGGGTGTGTCATCTTCTCCATTGAAGACACACTGGTATGGCAGTTCATAACACAGCAGTCTCCTTGTGGCATGTAGTTATCTGTGCAGTCCAGCACTGATGGATCAGGTTTGGCTCAGCAGTTCATGAAGATGGTGTTAAGATGTTGTTGTTTCAGCTGAGGATGGTGAAGTTTGAAGGTTTTCCCACAAAGGAAACAGGACTGTGTGTGCCCTGTCTGAAAAAATACATCTACAAAACATAAAGTGCTTTTAACACACCCACCCTCCCCACCCACCCATCTCAGCCCCCAAGTGTCTATGTAATGCTGGTATGGGGTGTCAGTTACTAAATCTAATTAGTGCGTCAGAAAGCGGGGGCTACACCTAAAGCCCCCGCTTTCTGATGTCTTTGTTTATTAGCAGCTTTTTCCAGCTGCTCAGAGAATTCTGACTTGGCCTTTATCCACCCAAACCCAAACCCACCCGGATAAAGGCCAAGTCAGAAAATGGATGCAGAAACTTTCCATGTACTTCTAAATCAGATTTAATATATATTCTGTAAGCTGTAAAAATGTTTTTCTCTACATAATGTATCATTATAGACATCTCTGTAGCCTAAAGATAGTTTAAAACTTTTAACATTTTTTTACCTGTAAAACATGATAAGCAAAAACTCATTCATCCCAAAAATATTTGATTCTACAAAATTTACTATAATCAAGAAAATATAATTTTCTGTTATTATTCATGTACCCATAATAAATACCTGCATTTATCTGGGATTTATTTATTTACTATTTCATATTTGAAAGCCCTTTGAGGGGAAGCTCTCGTTTGTTGAGATACATACGTCAGAGTAAAAAAAGTATCAAAAAGGAGATGACAATTAACATCCATGAAAAAATGCATTAGTAGATTTAGTCATTTAAAACATGAGAATAAAAAATAAATTATGTCCGTTTAATACTTTTTGCAGCATATTTCAGATCTGAGGTGCATGATAACAGAAAGCAGATCTCCCGGCTCTGCATGAAGTACAGCCATGATTTGGTGAAATGATTAATAACATTGCAATAAGAAAGGGTCTTCTTACAGACAAAGTAGGGAAGACAATATGAAGAAATAAGATTTTTCAATGAAAAATCTTTTTAATGCTCTACAATCAGTAAACTCTGTAACAAACATGATCTGTAATTGTTTCAAAACTCACCAGACGACTTCATGATTGGCTGGAGGACAGGACACAAACACAGGGTTGTGGTAACTGTAATATGTCCTCAGGACACCTGAATGAGATTTGCTGTGGCTGAGAAATAAAAATGAGGTCAAGCAGGGTGTTCTTGTCTGTAGTGGCAGAAGTGATCAGCTGTGAATACCCTCTCGACTGAAACTGCTCCAGAATCTGTTTCCTTCCATTCTGTAACTGGTTCTCATTAAAATCTCCACACACAATTATTGGGTGACAGTCCATTATTTCAAGTGAATCTAAAAGACTTACCAGGTTTTGCATGAACGGTGTCAAACTGTAGTCTGGAGGTCTGTACACAACAGCAATGAGCGCAGGGAATGGAGCCTGAACCTTTAACACTAAGAACTCAAGATCAGTGACATTATGCAGATACTGTTTTACCTGAACCTGAAAATGATCCTCAAATACACAACAACTCCACCACCACTTCTGCTGGCCATGTGAGGAAAGTTTGTGTAGGACACATGTCTGTTGCGTTTGAACATGGTGTAGCCGTCCAAATGAAGACTGTCTGCAACAAAGGAGCCTTGGAGGTGAGACTCTGTGAGACACAAAACATCTGCTAAACACATTTCATGATGACTCTTGATGTCACTGATGTGAGATGGTAAACCCTCCGTATTGTGATGGATCAGTGTAAGAGTGTCAGGTCTGCTGGCTGTTTCTCTGACCTGAAGAAGAGGCATCATTTCCTCAACACTGGCTTGTCTCATGGTTTGGAGCGCTGCAGTTACCTCAGGATTGGCATAAATCTTGTTCTCATCCAAGTCCTGTAAATAGAGTCCACTGAGAGACGTCACCCTGCTGAGAGCAACATAAGCCATACCTGGTTCAAAAATGTTCTTCATTGAAACTACAGCTGTCTGTGTTGTAAGACCCTGAGTTTTGTGGATTGTGCAGGCAAATGCTAGCTTTACAGGAAACTGTCTGCGTACCGCTCCTTTAAACTTCAGACTCTCCTCTGCTCTTTCAATATAAATCAGATCATCAGATGCTGCATTAGCACTGCGGTTGTGTCTCATAGGCTGCCGGTTGTCCATTCTGAGCCCCAGTTTAATTATGTGTCCATCATTTTCAGATCTCACCACCTTTATCAGTATACCAAAAGCACCGTTGACCAAACCGTTTAGTGTGTCCAAGTTTCTGGTCAGCATCACTCGAGCTCCTTCAGCAACATTCAGGGTGTCGGGTAAATCATTTCGCCCACCTGTAAATGGTTTGTCTCTTCGTGCCATTCTGCCTGTACATTTATCCTTCTGGAAATCGTCTGCATTGATGATTATAATGTTTGAATGAAGCTTCTTGAGGTATCTGTGTTGTGGGATTCAACACTCTTGTTGACTTACAGACTCGTGGCATAAATGTGTAAGACCTCGATTGGACATTCTTCTGGTGCAGTCACAGCCTGTGACAACAAATCTCTGTCGCACTGAGAAAGCTCATCTGTCTTTTCTTTGACTCTAATCCTGTTCAACATCTCTGCAAAGGCCACATCATCTTTCTGACGCATGATCTCGGTTAGAGTGATCATCTGAAAATGTTCCTGCCATAGGTCAATCTGTTCTGGATCGTAAACACAGAGAGGTTTAGACTGTCGCACTGGTGGCAGCTGGTAAAAATCTCCAACAGCTAAAACTGACATTCCACCAAAAGGTCTCTGAGTGCCTTTGATTTGTTTCAGTCTTGCATCCACATAGGCAAAAAGGGGTTTTGAAACCATCGAAATCTCATCAATAACAATAATTTCAGCATTTATAAGCTCAGATCTGACTTCATCCAGTTGGTTACCAAGTCCTTGAATGGGTGGTTTCAGACTCCTGGGTAGTTTCAGTAGAGAATGTAATGTAGAGCCACTGATAGAAAAAGCTGCTGTCCCAGTAAATGAAGTCAGTAAAACAGTTGGATTTGATATGTCAGCTTCTTCTGCATTAGCAGGCAGTCTGCTCAGGATCTTTGATGCTTCAGAGTGAATACATTTAATCAGATGTGACTTTCCAGTTCCTGCACCACCATTGATATAGAAGAAAAATGGATCTGGGTTCAAACCACAAACTCGCTGAATACACCAGTCTCTTATAGCATAGAACACGCAGGCCTGCTTCTGGTTCAGATTCTGATACATTACACGTACCACAGCTGGATCGACTGCAGGTTGTTCTCTGACGGCTCTGATCTCTGTTACAGCATCAGACTGACGACTGTAGTCGGGGACATTCTCCTGTTCGTTCTCATCATCAGAATGTCTCTCAGGAAGATTCTCATCACATTGCAGCCTCACAACTTCAGATTCAGGAGCAAGATTACACCATTCATCAATAACAACATCCCTATTTTGTTCAAACTCTTCCAGTGCACTCTCAATATCCTCAGAGTTCTTCTCATACTTGTCTTTATTTCTCTTCACAATCCTTTTCACAGACTCACTGTGGTCTGAACATGGAAGTCGTACAAAACCCGAGTTGTAGAAGGACTGATAGGTTTGGAATCCTTGTGGTTTCAGTTCCTGCTCTGATCTGTGTGGAAGGTAAAGTCTCAACAGTCGTCCATAATATTGCTCAGGATCTTTTTCCTGTGAACAGTGGTAATACCTGATTATAGCTGGTTTATAATTCTTTCGCCTTTGT
The DNA here is from genome assembly GCF_001858045.2 of Oreochromis niloticus. NCBI lineage: Eukaryota > Metazoa > Chordata > Actinopteri > Cichliformes > Cichlidae > Oreochromis > Oreochromis niloticus. Next base: position 48,394 of record NW_020328117.1, on the reverse strand, counting down.
ACAAATCCAAGCTGGTTCAGAAGAGGAAGCACATCTTTTCCTTCATTTGGACCACTCACCAACCGGCACAAGGCAGCAAAATCAGCCAGTGACATTTCCTCATATTCTGGTGTCTCAGGTCTGCATTTGTATTTATCACTCAAACTTGTCATCCAAATATTACAACTGTCATGTGTTGTGGTTTCCAGATAGCTCATGGGGCGACTCATTTTTACTGGGTTATCATCTGTTGGTACAAATACAACACTGCGGGAACATTTTTTCATTTTTAGGCCACAGACTCGAGTCACACACTCCTGTGCGCTGATTTCTCTCTTTTTTGAATAAGCCTGCATCACAGCTCTCATTTCATCACATTCATTGACCGTGTTGTTTGCAGAGTTGTCAATAACTGTCTTCAGGTATTCAGAAAGGCCAGATTCTTTCTTCGTTATATATTTACAGAGGTATTCTATACAAGAATAGGCATTCAATATTAACGAGACATCTAAATTAGAGTTCCAGGCTTCAAGCAGGTCTGGGTTGTAATTGTTGATCCAACAGTCCTTTGGGTCACGTTTCAGAATGAGAGCTGTTTTCTTGTTTATGTCTTGGAGACATTGCTCATACTCATTCATTGTCAAGTTGCATCGTGACAGAATCTGCTCTATGGTGAGAGAAGCAGCTTCAGGTTCCTTCAGCAGGTTCAACAAAGGTCTGAGTTTGGCTTTTGCAGCTTCAGTGTCTGAATCCTCATCCTGTCTCACAATCATTGTTCTTGTGGCTGGTGGTTTTGGAAACCCAAATCTACAACCAGAGTTCACACTCTTAAAGCATGTTTTTGTGTGGTTTTTGCTGTGCTTTTGTAGTTCATTGACTTTTTTGTGCAGTTCAGGTTGTTTTTCTGGATCAGGGAGTTGAGCTGAGATGTATCTGTCCACAAAGTCACAGACAGTTTGGTCATCATCCACATCTACTTCTACCTTTTCTCGAATCCACAGCAACATGTGTATATGCGGACTGCCTCTGTGTTGGAACTCAACTCTGTAAAAGTAATCAATGATTTCACCAAGGGGCTGTGCAGGAGAAAAAAGCAAATCTCTGAACAAAGCCTCAACACGTTTATCAAACATTCGCATGGTGGTTACTGGATTTGATCTTAGAATTTCACACTTTTCTGACCAGTCCAGGGCTTCAAAATCAACCCTTCACCTTGTGTCTCTTTATTGCTTGAATCACTTCAGGCCATCTCATCTCAGCAGCAGAGAAAGTGACAAAAAACTGAGGTGTTCCTATTTGACGAACCATACTGAATAGATCTCTGGTAGTTTTCTGCCAGTAAGCTGGAGTTCCTCTGAGTGGCTGCATGAATCTGATTGCATCTTTATTTCTTACCAGCTTCTCTACTTCTGTCTTACTTTGTAACATTCCTGATGTGATTTTGCGTCCATCTTTGGTCATAGTTTTACCTTTCCTTAGCTGTATTGTCATGCTGGAATTAGCCAAGTGTATTTCAGTGACAAACTGTGAGAAAAACAGGTAATTTGTATCTTTAGCAAATCTTGCATCAATGTTGAAAAGCCTTGACTTGAAGTAAGCACTTGGTGTGAGTTTAAGACGTCTCTTTTCATCCAGTGTATTCTGACCAGTAGGAAACTGCACAGGAAATGCCATGGCTTCCAAATGAGGAGTTCTGAAGAAGCTAACAGGATTGTTTCTTTCTGCAGGAGCCACACAATATGTGTTATCAGTGAAACAGAGAATCTCTTCTGAAATGTCAACAGGCTGCAGACAACTTTCTAGAGCAAAACCTCCATTGTTCAAATCACTTTCTGGTTCCTCTGGATTTTGTTCCTCTGCTTGTTCATCACAGGATTGCATATTAACATCTTGATCACTTACAGACTCACTTTCACACAAAAGGGCATCTTTTTCATAGTTGTCAATTTCCATTAAATCTGCTTCATCATAATCATCACTTGCCATGCTGGCTTCATCACTGCTGTCATCATCAGGTAACGTTGGATCACAAAGCAATGCATCATCTCTGATAACAATATCTGTGTACTGTGGATGAATTTGTTTCAGTTTACGCAGGGCTTGGATCAGTTTAGACCAGGTGACAGTCTGGAACAGCTGATGGCCTTTGTAGGACAGTCGTCTTTTCAGCTTAATTCTCATGACCTGTGATTGGCTTCTGAGCCGAGGCAAACAGTCAACTGTTTGTTGGACTTCAGATGGGACACACACCACATTACCACGTATGAGTCTTTGTCTGCCCTTTGGAAGAGGAATAATCTTTGCAAATGGTATGCATTTGGCAATCAGATGTCTCTCCAGAATGTTGAGATCACACAGTTCAGCTGGAATATCCTGCAGTTCTAAACCATTGACAGCGGCAAGCCTTGGCATGCGTCCACTTTTGAGGGAACTGTGACACGTGTGACAGATATACTCTTTCTTTCTCTCAACAGGAAAGCTGCAGTGATCATTGCATGTTTCATCACACACATGAACAAATTTACCAGTTAGACACTGCTGAGCTACAGTTTGGTGTTTTGAGTAATTTGCTCTTTTGCAGATTTTCACCTGATTAGGAAAAGAAGCTTTTAGGCAAACAGTACAAACATAAGATGGTGCTGACTTAATGTTTGATCTGAAACGAGATATGGCCTCATTCATTAAACTGTTATCTGGATGACACTGTAAACTTTCAGCTGGTCGATGCATCAGACGATATTTTCTTTTTATGTTCATTGCACATCTGATATTATGCATCTGTCTAAAAGAAAAAACGTTCCAATATTTTACTCTCATTCGTTCTCTCATATTGTCCTTGTGCTGTTGCTGAAATTGTTTCTCTTCTACATAACGTTTAGTGATATAAGATTGTTTTCTATGTTTAAATTCTTCACTTTCTTTATACAAGTTGTAAACATGTGACCTCATGTAAGCTTTATGTTTCTCTCTGAATTCAGCACAAGTTCTGTAATTTCTTCTTATACGCTCCTTCTGCTTCTCTCTGAACACGGGAGATTCTCTGTAAGATTCTCTATATGTTTTCCTCATACGTTCTTTCTGCTTTTCTCTGAATATGGGATCGTCTTTATACATCCTTATGACACATTTTCTTTTTCTCTCTCTAATTTTAGCACTTTCTCTATAGATCCTTCTCATTTGCTCCTTCTGTTTTTCCTTAAAATCATCTCTTTCTCCATAGATCTTTCTGAAATGTTCTGTCTGTTTCTCTCTATATGTAGCATTTAGTTTATACAGATTATTTTTGTACACACTCTTTTTCTGTCTGTGATTAGGATCATTAGATTTTCTACTGGAATTTTTTTTCTTAGCCTTAAAGCTTTCATCAAAAGTGTACATCTTCCGTTCTTTCTTTTTCTGATTTTCCTTTCTTTGTGGTAGTTTTTTGGGGGCCAATAATCTTCTTCTCATTTTTTGCCTTTCCTGTTTATTACGTTTTAGGAGTTTATCTGAGAGTTCCTGTGTTGTCTTAGTTGAACAGGAGGCAATGTTTGAATCATTCTGAGGAGCACACTCTGATATTACCTGAGTTTCTCTGACAGAAGATGCAGAGGTTTCCTTTTCTAAATAATCATTAGGATGATGGTTCATCTCAGTGAAAGCTGTCTCATTTAAATAATCTACTCTGGATGACATCACTTCAGTGGTTAAAGTGTCTGTCACAGGTTTCTGTGTCTGCTCAGTGGATGTTTGAGAGTTTAATTCATGAATAGGTTCATTTAAAGCTGGTCCTGGAGCACTTGTAGCTGTTTGTTTGTATTCGGTTGTTTGATTAGCATCTCTTTGGTCAGCTGCGTTTTCACTCTGAAACTCGACAGGCTGTAGCTCATAAGTGCAGGTTGGGGCGATGCTAAACATTCGGTACAAGCGTTTGATCCTGTCAATCATGTCATTAAGACGTGTGAATTTTAACATAACTGCAGTTCCACCAGTTACAGCTAGCGACAATGGCATTCCTGTAGACTTACGTGGGTGAGGGTCAAAGTATGCGTATTCACCTGAAGTCAGCCTGCAAACTGCGATCACCGTTCCTCCCATGACTAGCAAAGCATAGCGAACCGCTGAAGCCAAACACTGTAGTCCCTGTTCAAGGCTCGGCAGGTGATTTGTACCATCAAATGTCCCATAACGAGCAAACTGAGACATATCCACTTGATACTCGTGTCTGCGGCTGGTGACCACTGTGGGAAGCTCATCACAGGCTAGAAACACGCTGTTCACAAACCTCTTTCTGGCATCTGAATACACGGCATGGCCTTTATCCAACACACGGTTAAGATCTGCTCTGGTAATAAATTCATCCTCGTGTAAGAAGGACAGGAAAACCAAACTGTTCGCCATGCATTGCTGATTCCTGTACTTTCCATACCTAGGAGAAGCCTGGCTTCGGGATGCACAGATGCTACTCACTCGTGGACGACTTAAACTGTTTGTAACCTGTACATGAGACGGTCCTGGAGCTTCTCCATCATGCTGCGTTTGCACAGTTACCTGGGGTTCAGTCTGGATTACCTGCTGTACTTTAGCATTTGGCACAGATGATGAGCGAACACCTCTCTTTACCACATCTGCATAAGACACTGCGGCTGTCTGAACGCTGCTCTGCACTTCTGGACTGGGAACAGTTGCAACAGACACCTTTACCTCCTCACCGCACTGAGAAACATTTACCTGTTCTTTCTGCTTTTGCCATCTAAGCCTCTGGGACTGCGACCTTTGACCTTTCCTTGGCATTTTATTGAAGTACAAACTGGACCTTATATGTATTTATACACAAATGTAAACAAAACCCAACCTGTAAACACTGAAAAACTAATCAGTCCTCAAGTTTCTATTACATCAGAGATTTATCAGAATTGATGTAAAAGGCTGACTTAAATACAAACTCAATATAAAAGTTATTTAAAGTTCTTTGAAAACACTTTGGTCTGTTTTATTGTAGCTTTTTCAAAAGCTGTATATTATTACTTCTTATATTTTTTTTAACCAGACTGGATAACAAATAGGTCTATACTTCTGTAATGTAATATGCAGAATAAATCTCAACAATCAATCAACAGGCTATAATAAAACTCTTAGCTTTTACATAGACTTTGTGTAAATCTTTCAGATATCTAAAATGTAAAGCAAATATAAGGAGCTGTGATGGTGTGGTGATCAGATGACAGGCGACGGGGATTCTTCAGCTGGATGTTCTGCAGCAGTCAGGAAACAGGAAGTCTGGGTTCTCAGGGCAGCCTCTAGATGACAATTGTAACTGAATACTTACACTGAGTGACAAAAAAGGGTTTATCCTTAAATAATAATAGTATAAACTTGTAGTCAAATGTTATAACCAATGAAACAGACTTGAAAAATGTATTTGAATCAAATTTAATATTTATGTGAATATAGCAGTCTGAATGTATTACAAAATAACCAGATTATCTTACTACAAATAAATCTCAAAAAAGGTGTATATTTTATATAATTTATCAAAGTAATTGCACCTGTAAGGCAAACTATCAGTGTAATGCCAAGTCAAAACTATAAATGTGGGGCTGTGTAAGTAGTTTGTACTGTAAAATCTACTGTACTGTAATTCTACTACTGTATATTCAACTTTCTACTTGCAATTTCCAGCAAAATTAGTAGATATGAGAGAGTTTAACGACAGGAAAGAAGGAGCAGTGAGAGCAGAGATCTCTCAGATTTCTGAAAACAGATCGACGAAGTTGTGGTAACTTCAATTTCCAAAAACTTGGTTTCTTGTCAAACTTAGATTTCTTGTCAAACTTAGATTTCTTGTCAACACAGGTTCAAGCTTGTCAAAATTAGATAGAGCTCATGGCGGAGAAATGATAGAAGATAGAATGGCTTGTCAAAAAAGATGGAGCAGGGAGAGGGAGAGTGATAGGACAGACTGAAATTGCTTGTTAATTGCTTGTCAACGATAGAGGGAGAGGGTTTTCTGCAGCAGGTCACCTGTAAGACAAAAAGGGACTGGAATTAGGCATATTTCCAATAAACATGGCTTTCCAGTATTTTTCGGAATATAAGTCACACTTAAAATTCTTTAGTTTTCTCAAAACTCAACAGTTTACCTTATGTATTAATTCTGGCTGTGCTTACTGACCTCAACCCAATTTTATGTGTTACACGGCACTCAAACATCTGTCAAAATGTTTTAGTATGACTTTGGAAAGCTACAAAGCTGCACCGTTTGATGGATTGTTGGAGCATTACAGCTACAGTAGTCAGGAGCCTCGCCGAGTAATTCGTATTGTGCTTAAACATAATATTATGGTGTGTGTATGAGGATCTGGCATCTGTTTAGAGACATGCGTACGGAGCAGATTTCAAAACCGATCAATCCATGAAGAATTTGATAGATTTGTGGAAGAGGACTGAACAGAAAAAGTGAGTGTATTGTTATGTGTTACCACTGAAAAATGTTGAGACTTATTGTGAATGAGTTGAATAGTTTGAGTTATCTGAATATTTGGTTAGCTGCATACGCCTTATAATCCGAAAAATACAGTACACACAGGGCTTTACATATTGAAGAGTTCCACAGTACATTATTGGACTGAACTGATTGGAAATGCTCAAAAATGGTGGTGGAACTATTCTAAAGAATTTTTTACATTCCAATAACACAATAAAAACAAACAGTGTCTATAAACTTAAACCAAGATGTGCTGCTACAATAATCTACTGTCAATATCATATGGTCCAACAAAACCCACACACTGAGGTTAGAGCAGACAGTTTCAGGCCACCTGCTTAAAATTTATGCCACATCACATGTTCCTTAATCCCCAAAGTTCTCAAATCCCTGTTTCTGTGTGTACTTACCTGGGACAACAGTACATCATAATATCTGGGCACACAGAAACAGGGATTTGAGATCCGTTAACATAAAAGTAAACAATACTTTACTCAGTATGACTTTTGGCAAAATGAGAAATTTGGGAGGATTTACAAAGCAGTTTCTACATATTTCAGTCACATTTGGGGCATATTTAATACACAGCCATAAGCACTCCACTAAATCTAGGAAGTACTTATAATGGCGATTTAAAGGCCTAATTAAAAATGTAGTATGACGATAATTTCTTTGTAGATCATTTAATCATAAAATACAGAAATGAGTGCTGTATCTGTGCTTTAGATTTTTTCCAGTCATCAACAAAATCTTTAATTAAAAGACTAATTCAAAGAGCAGTTTTCAGACAGTCACTTAATTTAATGAAGGGAAAGAAGCGTTTAGGATGAATCCACAAGGCTCTACTTGAAGACTTAATTGTACCTAAACTGCTGTTCATGAGCTGCTCTAATGTGAAAAAATATGCACTGCTACAATAACCTACCGACCTCTGTAGGTCTGGAAATGTTTACACAGACTTTTCTGATTTGATGACTTTTGATGATCACCAATAGCTGTGCTCACTCACTGCACTACACTGAATCTCCTATAATGAGAAACATTTCCCAGCACTGCACCTCAGAAAAACCTTTACTTACCAGACTTGAGACGATCAGATCAGCAGTCTAGAGAAAGGAAACAATTCATCAGATCACTGTTTGATGATTCAGATTGTTGAGCCTCTTCACACACAATCCAATTTACTGTGACACAAATTAACTAGTAAAATCCTCAATTACTTTAAGCTTTTTTAAGTTTCCTGTAGTCTAAAGAGAGATAATTGAACTGCAGGGTCTCACATGGCTATAGCAAGTGTAATAAAAGCATTATTACTACAGAAATGCAAAGAACAGGCACCAATATTTGTTGGCACAAGTGCAGGATACACCAAATATTTCCTACACAGAAGCCTTGTGGCTCCAACATTTTCTACAACAGGTCAGAGCTAATAAAGTGTGAAAAACCAAAACTTTTAATGTCCTTTCAGGTTAAAAACATTAAATACAAAGTAATTCTTGAAATCAGAAGCAACAGAAAACCTCATCATGTTTTGGTTAGTCTGATATGAATATGCAAATCCTAAAATACATGTAAATACTGACATGTTACAATAACAGAGGTGCAGAATGTTTGTGGTTAAAATTAAATGTCTTAAAATATTACACTACAAAGTCCTTTCATTGTACCCGTTGCTAGGAATATTTATGTATGTTGCAATGTCCCTTTTTGGCAACATTTCTATTAAATTTTAAAACACATTATATTCACTAAATAAGTAACAAACTAATTAGACACACTGGCTGTAAATTACCTAACAATGTCCACTCACACCTCTGGTTCTCTTCGTTTTTATTATTGTTAAAGCTATTACTTATACCGAGTCAGGCAAAATACTTCTACAACGTTCTGACTTTAATGTAATACATCAGCAGAATTTGAGAAATAATATAAATCAATACCTGTGCAGCTCTTAAGTGTTTGAGCAACCACTTATACTGACTCCCCTAAAACACTTTAATTGTTTTGTCTGCTACTTAAATCCACAAACATAAGGAGAAAATGAACAACTGTATAAAGACATCTGACATTTAACTGTTTGGATTCATTAAGCCATAAAAAATTTAAATCATACATAAATGGGGTATTAAACTTCAGGGACATTTTCAGGGACAGTCAGAGGCCCTGTGTGGGGGCTATGCTGCTACAGGTCACAAATCCTGTGTTTTTGCCAATCAGTAAATGGAAACATATCACAAAAAGTCAAACTACTGTATGTAAGTCGTCAAATGTGCTACACAATGCCAGGTTCATACTGCTTCAGTTACAGTCACTGTTTACTTACCAGCAAAGGCAAAACCAAAGATCTCTTTCACTCTGTGTAACAAAAGACAAAGCACAAAAATACAGAATGAGACAACTCAAATCAGCATCAGAGTCAATACTACATACTCTGTGTAGTCCAAAAGATTCAGTACACTTCTTTGTTTACCACAGCAACAAACAACTCACCTCTTTTTTTCTACACCTTATTAAAGATTACTGTCTTCATTAAGGTAATATGTGGTTTCATCCATTTGTAATAAGCCACACAACTTTCTCAGTTATGTGATAGCTCTATTAGTTTGGTGCTATTACACAGTAGATTTAATAAGCAATGATTTGCTACACCTAGCACTGCACAAATTCTGACATCACAATTTCAAAGCATGAACAATCATAAATGAAAGCTTGGATGATATATTTGTAGGCTTCAACATTTGAGTTGGTCTGCATTCAAATTCTGCTTCCTAAAAATATTATCTGCACACAATATCATTTAATATGCTGTTGTTTTAAATATCTACATATCATATTTATAATATTAATGGTGCACTGCTGCATTTTATTTATTTGAAGGTGGCCTTTTTTAGATTTCATTAATTTTTCACAAAGTGAGAAGTTAAACAGAGCTGCAGGTGTAGGATATAGTTAAAAAACAACCTGCACAAACAAGTGTTTGTTAAACAGTTCTTAAAATTTAACAAAAAACTAAAATTAATTAATTTAAAAAAACCTTCTTCTTGTTACGAGATGTTATTATTCTTATATTATGTGTTTTATCCTCACTCTGTCTCTCCCTTCTGTTAATTAACCCACAACACAAACACACACCGGCACAGGCACGTGACTCTTTTTCTCCCGGCTTTCAGTCAGAGGCGGTAAAATGGCTCCTTTGAAGTTGCCGACCCTGCTGCTTCAGCAGCTAATCAGTGCTTCTAAAATGGCGGCTCATTACTTACAACCTAAAGAGTGAGGCCGTTTTAACTGACTGATTTGTGAAGAGGAGAACTAACTTCAGCTTCCCTAAGAGACTCAGAAACACTAACACACCGAATGAACCAAATACAACACAATAACTGTATTAAACAATCAAATGAACCATATTCATTTCACACTGGGCCTATAGCAGCTAGGCTAGGCGTTAGCGCTTAGGTTGTTAGGGCTAGCATACCAAACACTCCTTTTAAATACTAAAATTACAACGTTTCACTAAAAAGCAGTCATTGTGTTACTTTAACATGACTTATACTTTGACTGGCTTTATAAGTCACTAACAACAACTGGGTAAATCACTCAAACAGCTTATAGACATTTCATTTCAGAGAAGAGAGACAGAGAAGCAGGGCTTACCGGCAGGGATCGAGCAGAGAGTGGGCGGAGATTCAGGAGTCAGCCAGAGACGAAAAAAAAGAGGCATTCACGGGTAGTGGGAAACTCCGCAATTACACAAAATTGGCATTGAAAACGTGAAAAATATATGTAAATTTAAATATTATTATACTAGATTTTTTTGCATCAAAAAACAACTAGCAGAAATTTAATTCTATAATGTTTCAAACAGGATTCTTTGAATTTGAAATAATGGTTAAAAGACATAAATAAACATAAGGTCATTATGTTAAAATGTACTGTATTATGATAGATTTATTTAACTGACTGCAGTAATAAGAACAGTCTTCTTCTGAACACCAAGGAGCTGGTGTTGGTGATCGCCTAAGCATCCTCACAGGACAGTGGCTGCAGGGGCTCATCTCACTCCACTGCAGGACTCAAGAGGTTCATGAGGTCCTTAACCCCACTGCCATGAGACTTTTTAACAGCAACTCCTGACATGTTCATTGCACATTTGTTTCTTTTATTCTAATACATATTGGTTGTAATCATATGAATTCTGAATTGCTTTAAAGCTGAAGCTGTCTGCTAAAACTAGCTGAAAAAGCTGAAAAGTTGCAGAAATTGTAAAAACTTTGCAGAAGCAAAGGAACTTTGCTAAAATGTAATAACTTAGCAGAACTGCAATATCTTAGAGGAAACATATTACTTGGCAGAAATAGAATAGCATAGCAGAACTTAGCAGAAATATTGTAACTTACCAGAAACATGATAACTTCTCAAAAATACAAGAATTTAGGAGAAATAGTTTAAGATAACAGAAAGAATATATTTAGCCAAAATACTTAAACATTACAGAAACACTATGATTTAGAAAAATAGTACAACATAGCAGAAATACTGTGATTTAGCAGAAATACTATGATTGAGCAAAAGTACTAAGGTGTAGTAAACGCACTTTGATTTAACAGAAATACACATATGGAGGAGTAATACTTTAAAATGGGAGAAATATTGATACACACACACATACACAGAGCCTAAAGGGAACAGTATTTGTGCCATGGAGTGTTAACAAGAATCTGAGGTCCATATTAGAAAAGCTGCAAAAATCATAAAAGTTTGCAGAATTGTAATAAATGATCAATATTAATTACTGGTCTGTGACAGTGTATTAATTTGTAGGGAAAAAAACATGTTGACCAAGGTGGAATTGAACCTACGACCTTTGGGTTGCAGACCTGTGTCATTACCAACTGCGCCACTGGGAAAGAGAGCGCGCGCCTGGAAAACAGGGTGATGAGCAGTCAGAATTAGATCGCGGTGAGAGGCGAGTTACAAAACGTCTGGTAAAAACTAGGTGGACTAGAAGCATAATTCTTGTACTGGGTGAATCAGCGGACTTTGGTGTACTTTGACTGCGATTTGCATTGCTCTTTGTACATCCGTCGCTGAGATATGACGAGAGAAGAAACGGCAGACCTCAGATATGATTGGCTGGCTGGGAAGCCGTGCAGGCCCTGATATGTAAATTTGAATGTCTCAGTCCTCACAGAGGATTAGCTGCCTGGGGACCTGGCAGAAATATATAGAAATACTATGATTAAGCATAAATACTACATTTAGCAGAAACACTATATTTAGCACAAATCTTATGAAATAGCAGAAATAGTATGATTTAGCAGAAATGCTGTATTTAGCACAAATACTGAAAAGCAGCAGAAATGCTATGACTTAGCACAATAGTAATAACTTAAATAGAAAAATTGGAAAAGCAAAATGGACAGCTGAAAAAATCCTGAACATGCTAAGGGTCCCTCAAATGTAATTGTGAAATGAAAAAAAATCAGCAAAAAAAAGTATAACAGTCACACAATCACAAATATGGACACATATGGAAACACACATGCACAGAGAGACACACACAGGATCAAATTCAGTCAACCAGTCTAAATATACTGAATTTAAATGACAGACAGACAGACAGACAGCAGCATCAGCAAGTGAACAGGGGCTGTTAACAGCATGTTTCTAGGTCAGTCAAACAGCTGTGAGCTTCTCAATTTGAATCCACCAATCAGAGAGGCTGTGTGCTTTTTCCCGCCAAAACTGGTTCACTAAGTGCAGGCTTTTACACATGCAGCACAGAGAGAGACAGGATTTTTGCAGTCTATTTCTCATAGTGAGAATTGCCCTCAAACAAACAGCCATAAATTTCTAACCGTAGGGGCTAAAACAGTCATTCTTAAACCATTTTATTCAGAAGACATAGGGGAATCTTGAAATGCTGACCATTTAAAATAAAAATATGAAATATTAGAGATATATGACATAGATGATTGGTGGGCTTAGAAGCCACGAAGGTCCCAATATGCAAATTTAAATGTGCCAGGACTCAGATATGATTGGCTGGCTGGGAAGCCATGAAGGTCCAATATGCAAATTGAATGTGCCAGGACTCAGATATGATTGGCTGGCTGAGAAGCCATGAAGGTCCCAATATGCAAATTTGAATGTGCCAGGACTCAGATATGATTGGCTGGCTGAGAAGCCATGAAGGTCCCAATATGCAAATTTGAATGTGCCAGGACTCAGATATGATTGGCTGGCTGGGAAGCCATGAAGGCAACAATATGCAAATTTGAATGTGCCAGGACTCAGATATGATTGGCTGGTGGGAAGCCATGAATGCCCAATATGCAAATTTAAATGTGCCAGGACTCAGATATGATTGGCTGGCTGAGAAGCCATGAAGGTCCCAATATGCATATTTGAGTGTGCCAGGACTCAGATATGATTGGCTGGCTGGGAAGCCGTCCAGGTCCTGATATGTAAATTTGAATATTAGGACTGACTCCCTGGGGACCTGGCAGAAATATATAGAAATACAATGATTACCCAGAAATCCTGCATTTAGTAGAAATACTATGTTTTAGCACAAATACTATAAAATGGCAGAAATACTATAATTAAGCAGAAATATTATATTAAGTACAAATCCTATAAAATAGCAGAAATAGTATGATTTAGCACAAATGCTGTATTTAGCACAAATCTTATAAAATAGCAGAAATAGTATGATTTAGCAGAAATGCTGTATTTAGCACAAATACTGAAAAGCAGCACAAATGCTATGACTTAGCACAATAGTAATAACTTAAATAGAAAAATTGGAAAAGCAAAATGGACAGCTGCAAAAAGTCCCACAAGCACAGAGAGACACACACAGGATCAAATTCAGTCAACCAGTCTAAATATATTGAATTTAAATCATACAATAAGATGCTCCCATAAAAACTCTCTCTCGCCCTCTCTCTCTCTCTCTCTCTGTCTCTCTCTCACACACACACACACACACACACACACACACACACACACACACACACACAGAAAATCAAGTTTCTAGGTCAGTCAAGCAGCCTGGGAGCTGCTAAATTTGAATCCACCAATCAGAGAGGCTGTGTACTTTTTCCCGCCAAAACAGGTGCAGCCGTTTTTACACACACAGAGCACAGAGACAGGATTTCTGCAGTGAATTTCTCATAGTGAGGATTCCTCTCAAACAAATGGCCATAATTTCCTAACCGTAGGGGCTAGAACAGTCATTCTTACACCGTTTTGTTCAGAAGAGATGGGGGAATCTTAAAGTGTTGACAATTTATCATTAAAATATGAATTATTGAAGATATTTGACTTCTAATGCACCATAACTGAGTAGAGGCAAGCGAAATCTGCCTTGACTTGCCCTCAAACAACGCATTCTAACTCTAAATCTATTTGGAGTATCAATATCATTCTTTCACCGTAAGAGACAGCAGGCTTTGGTGAACAGTCATGGAAATTTTCAGGTCTCTGTGGAAATCCAACAAAAAGTTATGACGAGAGAAAAAAGTGGTTCATTTCCAGAGTTTGAAATCTGAAGAAATCTGAGCGAAGGACGAATTTCCTACCCTCAAACAAGTCTAACTCATTTCAGAATGGTAATAGGTGAGAAACAAATTCTTGAATTGTGAGCGTCAGGAGTGTCTGAAGATATACGGGGACAAGCCTCATGTCGTAACTTTGCTTCGTTAAGGAGATATGACGATTCGAATATGCCTCTCATTACAGAAATCAAGCGGTGATTTTGAACAAACTCTCCATTGACTTTCTATGGAGAGTTTTCTGACTTTGTGTTGGTCTGAGGAGATTTGCGAAAATTCTATAAATCCCACAACAATGATAGTGACATTTTCAGAAAGCCAGCAAAAATACCTACGTTTTGATGTATAATTTGTGGGGGTTGAGTGAAAATTGATCAAGTAGCAAGAAGTTGTTCGGACATGAAGAGAAGACTGCAAAACCTTCAGTGGCACACTGAAAGCCAAGTGCATAGCAACCATAACAACGCATGTATTTTGTGAAAAATCACAAAAATGAAACTCAAAACTTAAAGAGGGATAAGATGAAAACTGTAACAGATATGAAAAAGCTGATTTATACCTGAATAGCCCAATAATTTCAAAACATTTTAAAGTTTGAATGGCTGTTCTAGGTGAAAGTATGAATAAGTAGATAAGTTTCAAAAATTAGCAAGTTTTAGCAGAATTTTGGAAGTTTTCCATTCATTTCAATGGGACAAAAAATTGCATAAAAAGCTTAATATTTTAAAAAGTATAACAGCAAAAAATACCAAAAGATATAGCGCACATTAGCAGAAATAGCAGAATAGTTTAAAATTTGAACGGTGAAAATCGGCTGAAAATTGTGGAAGTAGTTAAGTGCCAAAAAACGTACAAAAAGTAGCAACTAGAATAACTAGAAAAATTTGCATTTCCTGCGAAAATGCAGTGTGGATGCTTTAAAGCTGAAGCTGTCTGCTGAAACTAGCTGAAAAAGCTGAAAAGTTGCAGAAATTGTAAAAACTTTGCAGAAGCAAAGGAACTTTGCTAAAATGTAGTGACTTAGCAGAACTGCAATATCTTAGAGGAAACATAATACTTGGCAGAAATACAATAGCATAGCAGAACTTAGCAGAAATATTGTAACTTACCAGAAACACGATAACTTGTCAAAATACAAGAATTTAGTAGAAATTGTATAAGATAACAGAAAGAATATATTTAGCCAAACATTCTTAAACATTACAGAAATACTATGATTTAGAAAAACAGTACAACATAGCAGAAATGCTGTGATTTACCAGAGACACTGTAATATACTATGAATATTTTAATTTTATATGAATACTATGTTTTAACAAAAATACTCCAGTTTAGCACAAATATTATAACTTAGCAGAAATACTATTCTATAGCAGAAATGCTATATTTAGAAAGAAAAATATAATATAGTGGAAATACTATGATTTAGCAGAAATCCTACAATATAGCTTAATAACAATGATTTAGAAGAGATACTATGATTGAGCGGAATAGTAATAACTTAAGTGAAAATATTGGAAAGGTAAAATGACAAGCTGAATAAAAAGGAACATGGTTAAGTTCGCTGAAAACTATTTGTTATTCACCTGTGAAAAAATAAAACAAAAATACATTTAGAAGAAAAACAAATAAGAACAGTCAACAGATACATAAGAAATCAAATATAGATACACAAATGTACAGAGAGAGACACACAGGCAGGGTCTATGCCAGTCAACCAGTCTGAATATATTACATTTTTATCCAACAATGAGATGCTACCCTAAAAAGGGTCTTTCTGTGTATCTCTCTCTCTCTCTCTCTCTCTCTCTCTCACACACACACACACACACACACACGCACACACACACACACACACACACACACACACACACAACAGCAACAGCAGCAGCAGCAGCAGAAAGTGAACAGGGGCTGTTAACAGCATGTTTCTAGGTCAGTCTTGCAAGCCTGGGAGCTGCTAAATTTGAATCCACCAATCAGAGAGGCTGTGTGCTTTTTCCCGCCAAAACTGGTGCACCAAGTGCAGGCTTTTACACATGCAGCACAGAGAGAGACAGGATTTTTGCAGTCTATTTCTCATAGTGAGAATTCCCCTCAAACAAACAGCCATGAATTTCTAACCGTAGGGGCTAAAACAGTCATTCTTAGACCATTTTATTCAGAAGACATGGAGAATCTTGAAATGTTGACCATTTAAAATAAAAATATGAAATATCATAGATATATGACATAGATGATTGGTTGTCTTAGAAGCCATGATTGCCCCAATATGCAAGTTTGAATGTGCAAGGCCTAAGATATGATTGGCTGGCTGGGAAGCCATGAAGGCAACAATATGCAAATTTGAATGTGCCAGGCCTCAGATATGATTGGTTGTCTTAGAAGCCATATAAAAAGCAGTAAAACTGTACTATGATTTGGTAGAAAAACTATAATTAATCAAAAATACTATATTTGGCAGAAATACTATTTTTTAGCAGAAACACTATATTTAGCACAAATCTTATGAAATAGCAGAAAT
Organism: Oreochromis niloticus; assembly: GCF_001858045.2. NCBI lineage: Eukaryota > Metazoa > Chordata > Actinopteri > Cichliformes > Cichlidae > Oreochromis > Oreochromis niloticus. The sequence continues at coordinate 31,869 of NW_020328117.1, read as the reverse complement.
AGTATGATTTAGCAGAAATGCTGTATTTAGCACAAATACTGAAAAGCAGCAGAAATGCTATGACTTAGCACAATAGTAATAACTTAAATAGAAAAATTGGAAAAGCAAAATGGACAGCTGAAAAAATCCTGAACATGCTAAGGGTCCCTCAAATGTAATTGTGAAATGAAAAAAAAATCAGCAAAAAAAAGTATAACAGTCACACAATCACAAATATGGAAACATATGGAAACACACATGCACAGAGAGACACACACAGGATCAAATTCAGTCAACCAGTCTAAATATATTGAATTTAAATGACAGACAGACAGACAGACAGACAGCAGCATCAGCAAGTGAACAGGGGCTGTTAACAGCATGTTTCTAGGTCAGTCAAACAGCTGTGAGCTTCTCAATTTGAATCCACCAATCAGAGAGGCTGTGTGCTTTTTCCCGCCAAAACTGGTTCACTAAGTGCAGGCTTTTACACATGCAGCACAGAGAGAGACAGGATTTTTGCAGTCTATTTCTCATAGTGAGAATTCCCCTCAAACAAACAGCCATAAATTTCTAACCGTAGGGGCTAAAACAGTCATTCTTAGACCATTTTATTCAGAAGACATAGGGGAATATTGAAATGCTGACCATTTAAAATAAAAATATGAAATATTAGAGATATATGACATAGATGATTGGTGGGCTTAGAAGCCACGAAGGTCCCAATATGCAAATTTAAATGTGCCAGGACTCAGATATGATTGGCTGGCTGGGAAGCCATGAAGGCAACAATATGCAAATTTGAATGTGCCAGGACTCAGATATGATTGGCTGGCTGGGAAGCCATGAATGCCCCAATATGCAAATTTAAATGTGCCAGGACTCAGATATGATTGGCTGGCTGAGAAGCAATGAAGGTCCCAATATGCAAATTTGAGTGTGCCAGGACTCAGATATGATTGGCTGGCTGGGAAGCCGTGCATGACTTGATATGTAAATTTGAATATTAGGACTGACTCCCTGGGGACCTGGCAGAAATATATAGAAATACAATGATTACCCAGAAATCCTGCATTTAGTAGAAATACTATGTTTTAGCACAAATACTATAAAATGGCAGAAATACTATAATTAAGCAGAAATATTATATTAAGTACAAATCCTATAAAATAGCAGAAATAGTATGATTTAGCACAAATGCTGCATTTAGCACAAATCTTATAAAATAGCAGAAATAGTATGATTTAGCAGAAATGCTGTATTTAGCACAAATACTGAAAAGCAGCAGAAATGCTATGACTTAACACAATAGTAATAACTTAAATAGAAAAATTGGAAAAGCAAAATGGACAGCTGAAAAAATCCTGAACATGCTAAGGGTCCCTCAAATGTAATTGTGAAATGAAAAAAAAATCAGCAAAAAAAAGTATAACAGTCACACAATCACAAATATGGAAACATATGGAAACACACATGCACAGAGAGACACACACAGGATCAAATTCAGTCAACCAGTCTAAATATATTGAATTTAAATGACAGACAGACAGACAGACAGCAGCATCAGCAAGTGAACAGGGGCTGTTAACAGCATGTTTCTAGGTCAGTCAAACAGCTGTGAGCTTCTCAATTTGAATCCACCAATCAGAGAGGCTGTGTGCTTTTCCCGCCAAACTGGTTCACTAAGTGCAGGCTTTTACACATGCAGCACAGAGAGAGACAGGATTTTTGCAGTCTATTTCTCATAGTCAGGATTCCCTCAAACAAACAGCCATAAATTTCTAACCGTAGGGGCTAAAACAGTCATTCTTAGACCATTTTATTCAGAAGACATAGGGGAATCTTGAAATGCTGACCATTTAAAATAAAAATATGAAATATTAGAGAAATATGACATAGATGATTGGTGGGCTTAGAAGCCACGAAGGTCCCAATATGCAAATTTAAATGTGCCAGGACTCAGATATGATTGGCTGGCTGGAAGCCATGAGGTCCCAATATGCAAATTTGAATGTGCCAGGACTCAGATATGATTGGCTGGCTGAGAAGCCATGAAGGTCCCAATATGCAAATTTGAATGTGCCAGGACTCAGATATGATTGGCTGGCTGAGAAGCCATGAAGGTCCCAATATGCAAATTTGAATGTGCCAGGACTCAGATATGATTGGCTGGCTGGGAAGCCATGAAGGCAACAATATGCAAATTTGAATGTGCCAGGACTCAGATATGATTGGCTGGCTGGGAAGCCATGAATGCCCCAATATGCAAATTTAAATGTGCCAGGACTCAGATATGATTGGCTGGCTGAGAAGCCATGAAGGTCCCAATATGCAATTTGAGTGTGCCAGGACTCAGATATGATTGGCTGGCTGGGAAGCCGTCCAGGTCCTGATATGTAAATTTGAATATTAGGACTGACTCCCTGGGGACCTGGCAGAAATATATAGAAATACAATGATTACCCAGAAATCCTGCATTTAGTAGAAATACTATGTTTTAGCACAAATACTATAAAATGGCAGAAATACTATAATTAAGCAGAAATATTATATTAAGTACAAATCCTATAAAATAGCAGAAATAGTATGATTTAGCACAAATGCTGTATTTAGCACAAATCTTATAAAATAGCAGAAATAGTATGATTTAGCAGAAATGCTGTATTTAGCACAAATACTGAAAAGCACCACAAATGCTATGACTTAGCACAATAGTAATAACTTAAATAGAAAAATTGGAAAAGCAAAATGGACAGCTGCAAAAAGTCCCACAAGCACAGAGAGACACACACAGGATCAAATTCAGTCAACCAGTCTAAATATATTGAATTTAAATCATACAATAAGATGCTCCCATAAAAACTCTCTCTCGCCCTCTCTCTCTCTCTCTCTCTCTGTCTCTCTCACACACACACACACACACACACACACACACACACACACACAGGAGAGAAAATCAAGTTTCTAGGTCAGTCAAGCAGCCTGGGAGCTGCTAAATTTGAATCCACCAATCAGAGAGGCTGTGTACTTTTTCCCGCCAAAACAGGTGCAGCCGTTTTTACACACACAGAGCACAGAGACAGGATTTCTGCAGTGAATTTCTCATAGTGAGGATTCCTCTCAAACAAATGGCCATAATTTCCTAACCGTAGGGCTAGAACAGTCATTCTTACACCGTTTGTTCAGAAGAGATGGGGGAATCTTAAAGTGTTGACAATTTATCATTAAAATATGAATTTTCGAAGATATTTGACTTCTAATGCACCATAACTGAGTAGAGGCAAGCGAAATCTGCCTTGACTTGCCCTCAAACAACGCATTCTAACTCTAAATCTATTTGGAGTATCAATATCATTCTTTCACCGTAAGAGACAGCAGGCTTTGGTGAACAGTCATGGAAATTTTCAGGTCTCTGTGGAAATCCAACAAAAAGTTATGACGAGAGAAAAAAGTGGTTCATTTCCAGAGTTTGAAATCTGAAGAAATCTGAGCGAAGGACGAATTTCCTACCTCAAACAAGTCTAACTCATTTCAGAATGGTAATAGGTGAGAAAAAATTCTTGAATTGTGAGCGTCAGGAGTGTCTGAAGATATACGGGACAAGCCTCATGTCGTAACTTTGCTTCGTTAAGGAGATATGACGATTCGAATATGCCTCTCATTACAGAAATCAAGCGGTGATTTTGAACAAACTCTCCATTGACTTTCTATGGAGAGTTTTCTGACTTTGTGTTGGTCTGAGGAGATTTGCGAAAATTCTATAAATCCCACAACAATGATAGTGACATTTTCAGAAAGCCAGCAAAAATACCTACGTTTTGATGTATAATTTGTGGGGGTTGAGTGAAAATTGATCAAGTAGCAAGAAGTTGTTCGGACATGAAGAGAAGACTGCAAAACCTTCAGTGGCACACTGAAAGCCAAGTGCATAGCAACCATAACAACGCATGTATTTTGTGAAAAATCACAAAAATGAAACTCAAAACTTAAAGAGGGATAAGATGAAAACTGTAACAGATATGAAAAAGCTGATTTATACCTGAATAGCCCAATAATTTCAAAACATTTTAAAGTTTGAATGGCTGTTCTAGGTGAAAGTATGAATAAGTAGATAAGTTTCAAAAATTAGCAAGTTTTAGCAGAATTTTGGAAGTTTTCCATTCATTTCAATGGGACAAATTAAAGGAAAAAAGCTTAATATTTTAAAAAGTATAACAGTATAAAATACCAAAAGATATAGCGCACATTAGCAGAAATAGCAGAATAGTTTAAAATTTGAACGGTGAAAATCGGCTGAAAATTGTGGAAGTAGTTAAGTGCCAAAAAACGTACAAAAAGTAGCAACTAGAATAACTAGAAAAATTTGCATTTCCTGCGAAAATGCAGTGTGGATGCTGTAAAGCTGAAGCTGTCAGCTGAAACTAGCTGAAAAAGCTGAAAAGTTGCAGAAGTTGTAAAACCTTTGCAAAAAATTGTAATAACTTTGCAGAAGCATAAGAACTTAGCAAAAATGTAATTACTTAGCAGAACTGCAATAACGTAAAGAAAACATATGTCTGTGAAGGTTTGCAAACTCCTTTGAGTAAAGAAAACATAATACTTGGCAGAAATACAATAACATAGCAGAACTTAGCAGCAGAAATTAGAATAAATATTGTAACTTAGCAGAAACAAGATAACTTCTCAGAAATACAGGATTTTAGCAAACATGGTACAAGATTACATAGATACTTTATTTAAACAAAAATACCTAAACATTGCACAAATACTGTGATTTAGGACAAATACTACAACATAGCAGAAATGCTGTAATTCAGCAAATATATTATGCTATGGCACAAATAGAAAGAATATGCTCAAATACTATGATTTTGCTCAAATAATATGATTAAGCAATAATACTAAGATTTAGCAGAAATACTGTATTTAGCACAAACACCGAAAAGTAGCAGAAATACTGTAATTTAGCATAATAGTAATATCTTGCACAATTACAAATATGGACATGGTAAATGGCCTGTATTTATATAGCGCTTTTATGGTCCCTAAGGACCCAAAGCTCTTTACATATCCAGTCATTCACCCATTCACACACTGGTGATGGCAAGCTACGTTGTAGCCACAGCCACCCTGGGGCGCACTGACAGAGGCGAGGCTGCTGGACACTGGCGCCACCGGGCCCTCTGACCACCACCAGTAGACAACGAGTGAAGTGTCTTGCCCAAAGACACAACGACCGAGATGTCCGAGCCGGGCCTCAACCGGTAACCTTCCGATTACAAGGCGAACTCCCAACTTTTGAGCCACGATCGCCCCCATATATGGAAACACACATGCACAGAGACACACACAGGATCCAATTCAATCAACCAGTGTAAATATATTGATTTTAAATCACACAATAAGATACACCCATAAAAAGGCTCTCTCTCTCTCTCTCTCTGTCATACAGACACACACACACACACACACACACACACACACACGCAGCAGCAGCAGAAGCAAGTGAACAAACAGGGGCTGTACATACAGTGTTTCCTGTATGTTTCTAGGTGGGTCAAAAAGCCTGGAGCTGCTTAATTTGAATCCACCAATCAGAAAGGCTATGTACTTTTTCCCGCCAAAACAGGTGCACCTGTTTTTACACACGCAGCACAGAGACAGGATTTGTGCAGTCTATTTTTCATAGTGAGGACTCCTCTCAAACAAATGGCTATAATTTCCTTACCAGCTGCGCCACTGGGAAAGACAGTGAGCTCTTGGGAAACGGGGTGATGAGCAGTCAGAATTAGATCGCGGTGAGAGGCAAAGAGCGCCGTTTTTTGGAGTTACAAAACGTCGTGCAACTCCAAAACTAGGTGGACTAGAAGCATAATTCTTGTACTGGGTGAATCAGCGGACTTTGGTGTACTTTGTCTGCGATTTTCATTACTCTTTGTACATCCGTCGCTGAGATATGACGAGAGAAGAAACGGCAGACCTCAGATATGATTGGCTGGCTGGGAAGCTGGCAGAAATATATAGTAATAGTGTGATTAAGCATAAATACTACATTTAGCAGAAATACTGTATTAAGCACAAATCCTATAAAAAGCAGAAATACTATATTAAGCACAAATCCTATAAAAAGCAGAAATACTATATTAAGCAATATAAAAATCCTATAAAAATGGTATAAAAAGCAAAAATACTGTAATATGATTTGGTAGAAAAACTATAATTAATCAGAAATACTATATTTGGCAGAAATACTGTAATCAGCACATATACTGTAACATGACAGAAATTCCTCCACTTAGTAGTAATACTATAACATAACACAAATGTTATGATGAGTTGAGCGGCTGGTACTCTGGTGCAGTCAGCACAATCTGGAGCTGAACACTCTTAAAACTGTAGAGATGACAGTGGACTTCAGGAGACATCCCTCAACTCTGCCCCCCCTCATCATATCAGACAGCCCTGTGTCGACTGTGGAGATCTTCAAGTTGCTGGGTACCACCATCTCCCAGGACCTGAAGTGGGAGACCAACATCAACTCCATCCTCAAAAAGACCCAGCAGAGGATGTACTTCCTGAGACAACTGGGGAAGTACAGTCTTCCACAGGAGCTGCTGATCCAGTTCTACACTGCAGTCATTGAGTCTGTCCTGTGCTCCTCCATCACAGTCTGGTATGGTGCAGCCACTAAACAGGACAGGTGCAGACTGCAGCGGACTGTACGGGCAGCAGAAAGGATCATCGGCGCCCCCCTGCCCTCCATCCAGGATCTGTACCTCTCAAGAACCAGGAAACGGGCAGGGAAAATCATCACAGACCCCTCACACCCTGGACACAGACTTTTTGATCTGCTGCCCTCTGGCAGACGGTACAGAAGCCTGCAGACCAGGACCACCCGACACAGGAACAGTTTCTTTCCCCTCACCATCTCCCTTCTAAACAGTTGAACTGTCACACTGCTCCCACTGCCAGACTGCAACTGCACCTTATGTACATTCTGTAGTATTCATTCCACCTCATTTCATTTCTGTATTTTATGTATATACGTTTAGATTAGTTATTTATAGTTGGTTTACACAGCTTTGTGTATGTATGTGTATGCATGTGTAATGTATATATAGATACGTGTGTGTGTGTGGGTGCGTGTGTGTGTGTGTGTGTGTGTGTGTGTGTGTGTGTGTGTGTGATTTACATTGCTGTGCTCGAGAGCCACCATCTACCGGAACCAAATTCCTTGTATTTGTATGCACATATACTTGGCCAATAAACATGATTCTGATGACTTGGCACAAAAACCATGATTTAGCAGAAATACTATGATTGAGCAGAAGTACTAAGATGTAGTAAAAGTACTTTGATTTAAGAGAAATCCAATTATGGAGGAGTAATACTTTAAAATGGGAGAAATATTGATACACACACACATTCACAGAGCCTAAAGGGAAGAGTATTTGTGCCATGGAGTGTTAAGAAGAATCTGAGGTCCATATTAGAAAAGCTGGTAAAAAGTTTTCAGAATTGTAATAAATGATGAATATGAATTAGTGGTCTGTGATAGTGTATTAATTTGTAGGGCAAAAAACATGTTGTCCAAGGTGGAGTTGAACCCACGACTTTTGGGTTGCAGACCTGTGTCATTACCAGCTGCGCCACTGGGAAAGACAGTGAGCACTTGGGAAACAGGGTGATGAGCAGTCAGAATTAGATCGCGGTGTGAGGCAAAGAGCGCCGTTTTTTGGAGTTACAAAACGTCGTGTAACTCCAAAACTAGGTGGACTAGGAGCATAATTCTTGTACTGGGTGAATCAGCGGACTTTGGTGTACTTTGACTGCGATGTTCATTACTCTTTGTACATCCGTCGCTGAGATATGACGAGAGAAGAAACTGCAGACCTCAGATATGATTGGCTGGCTGGGAAGCTGGCAGAAATATATAGTAATAGTGTGATTAAGCATAAATACTACATTTAGCAGAAATACTGTATTAAGCACAAATCCTATAAAAAGCAGAAATACTATATTAAGCAATATAAAAATCCTATAAAAATGGTATAAAAAGCAAAAATACTGTAATATGATTTGGTAGAAAAACTATAATTAATCAGAAATACTATACTGGGTAGAAATACTATATTGAGCACAAATCTTATAAAATAGCAGAAATAGTATGATTCAGCACAATAGTAATAACTTAAACAGAAAAACTGGAAAAGCAAAATGGACAGCTGAAAAAATGCTGAACATGCTAAGGGTCCTTCAAATGTACTTGTTAAATGAAAAAAAAACTGAGCAAAAAAAGTGTAACAGTCACACAATCAGAAATATGGAAACATATGGAAACACACATGCACAGAGAGACACACACAGGATCAAATTCAGTCAACCAGTCTAAATATATTGAATTTAAATCATACAATAAGATGCTCCCATAAAAATTCTGTCTCGCCCTCTCTCTCTCTCTCTCTCTCTCTCTCTCTGTCTCACACACACACACACACACACAGGGAGAGAGAAGTAAGTTTCTAGCTCAGTCAAGCAGCCTGGGAGCTGCTGAATTTGAATCCACCAATCAGAGAGCCTGTGCACTTTTTCCCGCCAAAACAGGTGCATGCAGCACAGAGAGACACAGGATTTTTGCAGTCTATTTCTCATAATGACGACTCCCCTCAAACAAATGACCATAATTTCCTAACTATAGGGGCTAGAACGGTCATTCTTACACCGTTTTGTTCAGAAGAGATGGGGGAATCTTAAAGTGTTGACAATGTATCATTAAAATATGAATTATTAAAGATATTTGACTTCTAATGCACCATAACTGAGTAGAGCAAAGCAAAAACTGCCTTGACTTGCCCTCAAACAACGCTTTCTAACTCTAAATCTATTTGGAGTATCAATATCATTTTTTCACCGTAAGAGACAGCAGGCTTTGGTGAACAATCATGGAAATTTTCAGGTCTTTGTGGAAATCCAACAAAAAGTTATGACGAGAGAAAAAAGTGGTTCATTTCCAGAGTTTGAAATCTGAAGAAATCTGAGCGAAGGACGAATTTCCTACGCTCAAACAAGTGTAACTCATCTCAGAACGGTAATAGGTGAGAAAAAAATTCTTGAATTGTGAGCGTCAGGAGTGTCTGAAGATATACTGGGACAAGCCTCATGTTTTAACTTCGCTTCGTTAAGGAGATATGACGATTCGAATATGCCTCTCATTACAGAAATCAAGCGGTGATTTTGAACAAACTCTCCATTGACTTTCTATGGAGAGTTTTCAGACTTTGTGTTGCTCTGAGGAGATTTGCAAAAATTCTATAAGTCTCACAACAATGATGGTGACATTTTCGGAAAGCCAGCAAAAATACCTACGTTTTGATGTATAATTTGTGGAAGTTGAGTGAAAATTGAGCAAGTAGCAAGAAGTTGTTCGGACATGAAGAGAAGACTGCGAAACCTACAGTGGCACACTGGAAGCCAAGTGCATAGCAACCATAACAACGCATGTATTTTCTGAAAAATCACAATTTTGCAACTCAAAACTTTAAGAGGCATAAAAATAAAACGGTAAAAGATTTGAAAAATCTGATTTATTCCTGAATAGCCCAATAATTTGAGAACATTTTAAAGTTTGAATGGTTGTTCTACGTGAAAGTAGGAAAAAGTAGTTAAGTTTCAAAAACAAGCAAAATTTAGCAGAATTGCAGAAGTTTCCCATTCATTTCAATGGGACAAATTAAAGGAAAAAAGTGGAATATTTTAAAAAGTATAACAGTAATAAACACCAAAAGATATAGCGATCATTAGCAGAAATAGCAGAATAGTTTAAAATTTGAACGGTGAAAATCGGCTGAAAATTGTGGAAGTAGTTAAGTGCCAAAAAAAGTGAAAAAGTGGCAACTAGAATAATAATAATAAAGTATAAAGAATAAAGAGAAACAGGAACTCAATAGTGTGGATGCCTCCAGCATCCACACAACTAGAAAAATTTGCATTTCCTGCGAAAATGCAGTGTGGATGCTGTAATGCTGAAGCTGTCTGCTGAAACTAGCAGAAAAAGCTGAAAAGTTGCAGAATTTGTAAAAGCTTTGCAGAAGCAAAGGAACTTTGCTAAAATGTAGTAACTTAGCAGAACTGCAATATCTTAGAGGAAACATAATACTTGGCAGAAATACAATAGCATAGCAGAACTTAGCAGAAATATTGTAACTTACCAGAAACACGATAACTTCTCAAAAATACAAGAATTTAGGAGAAATTGTATAAGATAACAGAAAGAATATATTCAGCCAAACATTCTTAAACATTACAGAAATACTATGATTTAGAAAAACAGTACAACATAGCAGAAATGCTGCGATTTACCAGAGACACTGTAAAATACTATTAATATTGAAATTTAAAAAAAACATACTATGTTTTAGCACAAATACTGTAATTTGACAGAAATACTATCATTTGGCAGAAATACTATCTTTCAGCAGAAATACTCTGGTTTACAACAAATATTATAACATAGCAGAAATAAAATTATATAGTAGAAATGCTATATTTAGAAAGAAAAATATAATATAGTAGAAATACTATGATTTAGCAGAAATACTGTAATCAGCACATATACTGTAACATGACAGAAATTCCTCCACTTAGTAGTAATACTATAACATAAAACAAATGTTATGATTTGGCACAAAAACCATAATTTGGCAAAATACTATGATTTAGCAGAAATACTATGATTGAGCAGAAGTACTAAGATGTAGTAAAAGTACTTTGATTTAACAGAAATACAATTATGGAGGAGTAATACTTTAAAATGGGAGAAATATTGATACACACACATACACAGAGCCTAAAGGGAAGAGTATTTGTGCCATGGAGTGTTAACAAGAATCTGAGGTCCATATTAGAAAAGCTGCTAAAATCATAAATGTTTGCAGAATTGGGAAAGAGAGCGAGCGCCTGGAAAACAGGGTGATGAGCAGTCAGAATTAGATTGCGGTGAGAGGCGAAAAACGCCGTTTTTTGGAGTTATAAAACGTCGTGTAACTCAAAAACTTGGTGGACTAGAAGCATAATTCTTGTACTGGGTGAATCAGCGTACTTTGGTGTACTTTGACTGTGATTTGCATTGCTCTTTGTACATCTGTCGCTGAGATATGACGAGAGAAGAAAGGGCAGACCTCAGATATGATTGGCTAGCTGGGAAGCCGTCCAGACCCTGATTTGTAAATTTGAATGTCTCATCCCTCAGATATGATTGGCTGGCTGGGAAGCCGTGCAGGCCCTGATATGTAGATTTGAATGCCTCAGTCCTCACAGAGGATTGGCTGCCTGGGGACCTGGCAGAAATATATAGAAATAATATGATTAAGCATAAATACTACATTTAGTAGAAATACTATATTAAGAACAAATCCTATAATAAGCAGAAGTACTATATTAAGCAAAAATCCCATAAAAAGCGGAAATACTATATTAAGCAACATAAATATCCTATAAAAATCCTATAAAAAGCAAAAATACTGTACTATGATTTGGTAGAAAAACTATAATTAATCAGAAATACTATATTTAGCACAAATCTTATAAAACAGCAGAAATGCTATGATTTAGCACAATAGTAATAACTTAAACAGAAAAATTGGAAAAGCAAAATGGACAGCTGAAAAAATGCTGAACATGCTGAGGGTCCCTCAAATATACTTGTTAAAAGAAAAAAATCGGAAAAAAACAAAATATATAACAGCCACACAATCATAAATATGGACACATATGGAAACACACATGCACAGAGAGAGACAAACACAAGATCCAATTCAGTCAACCAGTCTAAATATATTGAATTTGAATCTTACAATGAGATCATCCCATAAAAAGGCTTTCTCTCTCTCTCTCTCTCTCTCTCTCCCTCTCGCTCTCTGTCACACACACACACACACACACACACACACACACACACACAAGATCCAATTCAGTCAACCAGTCTAAATATATTGAATTTGAATCTTACAATGAGATCATCCCATAAAAAGGCTTTCTCTCTCTCTCTCTCTCTGTCACACACACACACACACACACACACACACACACACACACACAAGATCCAATTCAGTCAACCAGTCTAAATATATTGAATTTGAATCTTACAATGAGATCATCCCATAAAAAGGCTTTCTCTCTCTCTCTCTCTCTCTCTCTGTCACACACACACACACACACACAAGATCCAATTCAGTCAAGCAGTCTAAATATATTGAATTTGAATCTTACAATGAGATCATCCCATAAAACGGCTTTCTCTCTCTCTCGCTCTCTCTCTCTCTCTCTGTCACACACACACACACACACACACACACACACAGGGAGAGAGAAGTAAGTTTCTAGCTCAGTCAAGCAGCCTGGGAGCTGCTGAATTTGAATCCACCAATCAGAGAGCCTGTGCACTTTTTCCCGCCAAAACAGGTGCAGCCGTTTTTACACACACAGAGCACAGAGACAGGATTTCTGCAGTGAATTTCTCATAGTGAGGATTCCTCTCAAACAAATGGCCATAATTTCCTAACCGTAGGGGCTAGAACGGTCATTCTTACACCGTTTTGTTCAGAAGAGATGGGGGAATCTTACAGTGTTGACAATTTATCATTAAAATATGAATGTTTAAAGATATTTGACTTGTAATGCACCATAACTGAGTAGAGGCGAAGCAAAAACTGCCTTGACCTGCCCTCAAACAACGCTTTCTAACTCTAAATCTATTTGGAGTATCAATATCATTTTTTCACCGTAAGAGACAGCAGGCTTTGGTGAACAATCTTGGAAATTTTCAGGTGTCTGTTGATATCCATTAAAAAGATATGATGAGAGAAAAAAGTGGTTCATTTCCAGAGTTTGAAATCTGAAGAAATCTGAGCGAACGACGAATTTCCTACCCTCAAACAAGTCTAACTCATCTGAGAACGGTAATAGGTGAGAAAAAAATTCTTGAATTGTGAGCGTCAGGAGTGTCTGAAGATATACCGGGACAAGCCTCATGTCTTAACTTTGCTTCGTTAAGGAGATATGACGATTCGAATATGCCTCTCATTACAGAAATCAAGCGGTGATTTTGAACAAACTCTCCATTGACTTTCTATGGAGAGTTTTCAGACTTTGTGTTGGTCTGAGGAGATTTGCCAAAATTCTATTATACAGAAATACTGTAATCAGCACATATACTGTAACATGACAGAAATTCCTCCACTTAGTAGTAATACTATAACATAACAGAAATATTATGATTTGGCACAAAAACCATGATTTGGCAAAATACTATGATTGAGCAGAAGTACTAAGATGTAGTAAAAGTACTTTGATTTAACAGAAATACAATTATAGAGGAGTAATACTTTAAAATGGGAGAAATATTGATACACACACACATACACAGAGCCTAAAGGGAAGAGTATTTGTGCCATGGAGTGTTAACAAGAATCTGAGGTCAATATTAGAAAAGCTGCTAAAATCATAAAAGTTTGCAGAATTGTAGTAAATGATGAATATGAATTAGTGGTCTGTGACAGTGTAGTAAATTGTAGGTAAAAAAAAACATGTTGACCAAGGTGGAATTGAACCCACGACCTTTGGGTTGCAGACCTGTGTCATTACAAACTGTGCCACTGGGAAAGAGAGCGAGCACCTGGAAAACAGGGTGATGAACTGTCAGATTTAGATCGCGGTGAGAGGCAAAGAGCGCCGTTTTTTGGAGTTACAAAACGTCATGTAACTCAAAAACTAGGTGGACTAGAAGCATAATTCTTATACTGGGTGAATCAGCGGACTTTGGTGTACTTTGACTGTGATTTGCATTGCTCTTTGTACATCCGTCGCTGAGATATGACGAGAGAAGAAAGGGCAGACCTCAGATATGATTGGCTGGCTGGGAAGCCGTGCAGGCCCTGATACGAAAATTTGAATGTCTCAGTCCTCACAGAGGACCTGGCAAAAATATATAGAAATAGTATGATTAAGCATAAATACTACATTTAGCAGAAATACTGTATTAAGCACAAATCGTATAAAAAGCAAAAATACTATATTAAGCAATATAAAATCCTATAAAAATCCTATGAAAAGCAAAAATACTGTACTATGATTTGGTAGAAAAACTATAATTAATCAGAAATACTATATTTGGCAGAAATACTATATTTAGCACAAATCTTATAAAATAGCAGAAATAGTATGATTCAGCACAATAGTAATAACTTAAACCGAAACATTGGAAAAGCAAAATGAACAGTTGAAAAAATGCTGAACATGCTAAGGGTCCCTCAAATGTAATTGTGAAATGAAAAAAAATCAGCAAAAAAAAGTATAACAGTCACACAATCACAAATATGGACACATATGGAAAC